>NW_022589735.1:14758675-14774363 GCF_004348235.1 Phoca vitulina | reverse complement strand
GTTGTCTTTTGGTTTTGTTGACTGTTTCCTTTGCTTTGCAAAAGCTTCATAAAAGTTATTTTAAATTTACCAAAGGGAAAATTCGCTAGTCCAGATACTATCCCAGAGAATTTTATGAAGTTTTTCTATCTAATTTGAGCTGCTTTCTTAACTTGGGCCATCAAACCAAAATAATTCTTCTTGTATATACTCAGCAAGTTAATATTGAGCTGGGATTTTCAGGAAGACATGACAAGAGTTCATAACTTTGTTATCTGTCTAAATAACCTCATAAAATCATACCAAGAATACTAATAGTGCTATAAATTGTATGGATAACATAAATGAAAGCATCCTACTCTATTTCATAACTATTGAAGGGTAGATTCTGGTAATTTACATAAAGGCTTTACTAGTTTTCCTTAGTTACCAGAGTGTAATCAATATTTTTATTTTTTAGTCTCAGAAACTTAAAGAGGAGCAAAGGCCCTTCTATTGGTGTGTACAAAGAAAGGACAAAAGATAAATGCCAACAACTCTAAATGCTCATCCTTTAACGGGTAACACTGTCTGGGTTTTAGAATCCTTTCCCCTCAGAATGAAAGTATTAGAATACACATGGGATTGATATTTCCTCAAGGCAATGAATGCCAACTGTATCTGCCTCAATCCAACTACAACTCATACTTTTTTTTTTTTTTTTTAAGATTTTTTATTTATTTATTTGACAGAGAGAGAGAGAGAGCGAGAGAGGGAACACAAGCAGGGGGAGTGGGAGAGGGAGAAGCAGGCTTCCCGCAGAGCGGGGAGCCCGATGCGGGGCTTGATCTCAGGACCCTGGGATCGTGACCTGAGCCGAAGGCAGACCCTTAACGACTGAGCCACCCAGGTGCCCCACAACTCATACTTTTATTATGCTTCTCTCCACCCAAGTCCATAAAGCTTTTCACTGACTCCAGCTTCAGTCTACCAGAGAGAAACTATGTCTTGCAATTCTCTCATTCAAAACTATTATACTGACCTTGAGACACTGATCTCTTTGGTGTATAGCCTCCTACATCCCAGTTATAGAAAAGGGGATCTATGTTTGGCCAAACTGTTTCATGTGACCTAGACAGACAAAATTAATAACCCAAATTAGTCTCCGGCTGTGACACATCTATCAGTAAAAAGCTGTTGGACATTTCCAGATAAAAAATTCTCACCATGTGAGCACTGGAACTGTGTGTGTTTTCCATGAAAGAAAGACTAGAGCAACATTTTGAAGGAAAATGACTGATACAAAGGCTCTGAATTTGTTTTACCCTTTTCATCTCAATCCCCAGGTTAGGTAAGTGACAGAACTTTAAAGAAAACCACATTCCTGAATTAAGCACATAAATATCTATGAAATAGTTTGAATTGGTCAAATTGAACAGAAAGTCCTAAAGAATCTTCAAATGGTGGCATTAAAAAGGATTTTAGAGATTATATAATTCAAATCCCTGATTTTCCAGATGAGGAAGCAGCATCCCAGAAGATGAAGGAAATTGTGCAATCCCAAAATGGGTAATGCAAAGCAAACTGAGACTTGATTTAGTTACCTGACTCCTAATGTAATTCTATTACATTACATAATTACATAATTCTATTCAAACTGCGTAATGAATCACCAATAAAGAGCTTGATGACATTGAATTGAATGGGAACTTTGAACTTGGGCAAGTATACTCGGGGAATAAGTATGTTGTGCTGAATGGGTACAATTATTGATGCTATATCAATATAATGTCCATATTTTAATATATAAAATATTGTAGGTGTCCCTGGATATTTATATTATAAATTTATATAGGTTTGTAATTTCCTATCTCGCTTTGGGCTTTGACACCATCTATTATTCCGTGTGTGCAGTTCTTAATATTACAATCACAATCTCTTATATTACTTCATTGGAACTTCTCAGCTTTCAAATTTCACATTAACCACATGAATGTATTTTTTCCATTTTGCAAAGAATGAAATTGAGTGCCATAAATGTTAAGCAATTGGAACTAGGATCTGTATCTTCACACTTTCCTTCTAGCTTGATAATCAGGTTTATCAGCCCCATAAAGGGTCATAAAAATTTAAAACCATCACTTTGGCAAGCCAAGGTATCTTTTCAGCCCATCATTTTTTCTGTCTCTTCATTTTCAGATGACTGAAAAAGATCAGTCTTTAGGCAGAGACTCCATGTTGGTTTAGCCAACACTTAAGCTTCATGGTTGTCTCCCTTTGCAATCATTTTTTTTTAAAGACCATTTATTGTTAAATTAAAAATATTTCTTGGTGCTATGACTTATGACAATTCCTTTTTTACCAGGAAGGCTAACTTGGAGGACATTAAAAGGGTAGCCCTCATCTCATGGATGCCTTGACATCAACAGTTTTGACAATACTCTGACATTTGTCACGCCATTTGACTCACTAAAATTACAGGATTCTTTCATTGATTTTGAATACTATGATATATGAGATTCATGTGTGATTTTGAGTACCAAAAAATACTTGATGAATTTAGGAATATTTTAGGCTAAATCTTGAATGCAAGCAAAGTGACTGTGACTATCACATGTAATTTCTGAGACTACTTGACCACCTCCTAGCTATTTAATAGCAATGACTAAATGTAATTAACACCCAATCAAAAGTCATTTTTTGCATGATTTAATTTTGAAGCTATACATGATAACCAAATAAAAAAAGGCCAAATAATATTAAAGAATATAAAATTTGGTATATATCATTGGATTAAAGGCTAAGAATTTCATGTATGAGAGATAACCTCTATATAATCTGAAATTACTTGTTTCTTTGAAAAATCAAAGATCAAAACTGATTATACTAATAAGCTGTTAAAGTAATCATTAATATTTATTTTGATGTTAATGAGTGGTCCAATTAGGTAAAAGAGAGGAAGTACTCATTCTTGGTATAAATATGTTCCTTCTTACTTTTCTATTCTAATTTTCAGGTATTTGCCGTGATACAGGTTTGGTGTGCCCCCTTCTATTTCATCTCCTTGTGTGACAGAATTGTAATTTGTTCTTAAACTTGATGCAAATCAACCTATTCCTTACTAGCTTCTGTGACTAAAGGTAGAAGGTGCTTCTTCAACTTTCTCATCGAACCAAGTTGTAAATGATAGCTACAGTCTTGTAAAGCATAACGATTTGGAAAGAAACTTGACAAAACAGAACTAAGAAAACAGCAAAATTGTATTTGGCAGAAATATGGTAAATGAATTACCCATTGAAGAGCCATCTGAGTTGAAGCTAGCGGTTTTACAGTAATTTTTTTTACATACAATTTTGCTCAGAAAACTCCAGTAGCCATTTCCAGTTTCTTAAAATAATAAAAAGTTTAAAGAATTGTCTTCTCTAATCTGCTCAACTGAGAAAATTTAAAGACATATTAAAATCAGTTTCACTTAAAAAATTCAGTTTTCAAATGAAAGGCTGATTGCAATAATTGACATTAAGTGCTGTTTTGAGTAGCAAACCAGTGACTTCTTAATTGACATTAAACAGAAAGTTTGTGAAATGATATTAAATTAACATTTACATTAAATTAATAAAAAATAGTTTGGAGTATGAGAACAGAACTTTCCCATTAGTGGGAATTTCCATTAATAGAGTTGATATTAAATGAACTTGACAATCGTAGGCTTGGGGGAAAAGACGTCTGGCTGCCTGGAAATGAAAGAAACTCAGTGAGCAGGGAAGAAACTGCTAGAAATGGCATCAGCTTCAAGAGAAAAGACTTGATTTTTGTTAATGAGCTAGCTAAAGAAATAGCACGAACTGCTTAGCAAAGAAACAAAAATGGAGGGTCTGTTCAATTGCCCAGAGAAAATTTTTTTTTATAAACCACAGCTTTCAAAAGCTGATTATCATCATGTTTTGGAAAAAGTAGTTTGAAGAAAAGTTCCTTCAAGAGGAAACAGAAATGGGATATCATTTTCAACAGGCATGATTTAAGAGAACAATTTTAATGACTAGTCAGTTTTGTGGTATTTGTTTCTCAGGTTTTATGAGCATCAAGCTAAAAAATAAAGCCTCAGGTGTTTATTGACTAAGATATTAAAGTACTAAATGTTTAATCTATGCTTACATAATCATTCTATAGGTGTATGTACGTAGTCTTACCTCGATGAAGAGAAAAAAGTAGGGAGAAATTTCTGTAACCACTGATCATCCAAATGCCTCCTGTTACAGCCTTACTATGAAGATTAAGTCCCAAAACGCTTTGCAAATTCCTATAATTATGCTTCAAAATGCTGTTTTCCTATTAGCACCATCAGGATTATCATATGATAGAAATGATAGGTCGTTGCAATGACTGATGGTTTTAGCACACTGCCTATTTCCAAAAACAGAGGCTTCAAAATACCCGATACTCATTTCCACAGGACTCAGCTACTCAGATACAGCACCCTTCATTTTACTTCTGAAACTAAGGACATCAACAGTGATGGACAGGACAAAATGTTTTGGTTGGTGTTGGTGAAGACATTAATGCCCATTCCCTGGGATGGCACGATCCAGGTGGAGCAAGCTATGGCACGCATCATCTTGTCACCAGTGTTGGTGGCACAAATTGCAGAGAATGGTGGCCGTTGGTGGTGTTCTCATCACAGTAGGTCAGCGGTGTGCTGGACTGTGGCACTGGCTTGTAGGGCTTCCCTCTGTTCCGAACTAGGTTGGCCCATGCTCTCAGTGAGTCTGTGACTTCTTTTTTCAAGTTCAATCATTTCCTTTTCTCCAGAATAAGTCTGAACTAGTCCCTCTTGGTTGCAAATAAGAACCTTACTGATATAAGTAACTTGCATTGAATTACACGGGAATATAATAATAGATACTGGGTGTTCAATAAATATTTGTTGAATGAATCGAAAACGTGAGTAAGACTCTTGATTCTCAAATATAAATTTACCTTATCTTGACACCAGTGTCAGAGCTAATAAATGAAATGTCTCGCGGAAATGTATAAGCGTCCTTGAAGTACCTTTACCAATGACAGGCAGACAGCTGTGAGCACTCTCAGGGAGAATGGCCTGGAAAGCTGTACTAACACTCCAATGAGAAGCTTGAAACTCTTGTGATCTGCAGGACAGGGACATGTGTGCAAAACCAAGGTGAGGATAAGAGAAGCTCACGGTACACCATCCCACAATCAACACATATGCTGTTACAAGTAATTTTGGTACTTCTGCTTCAAAGAATGCTTCATCTACTAACCTTAATTTCTCCTTTGTGAAAAACATACCCAATGCAGATGTAATGATCTATTAGCAATGAAATGCATATGACAGGGAGTTTCATTTGTCCTCCTTCTTGTGGTTTGCATTGTCATACGAAAGCCATCGCTAAAATTACCACCTCCTATTATGTATTGACTGTTAATATTTCCTGCTTCAAGTACAGTTTTTCCCAGCATAGGCATTCCATCCTTTTGTTATTAAAACAAAACAAAACAAAACAACTGTAGTGTTTACATCTGTTCCCCTGGTTACTTTTAGTTACTATTCTCCAAAGGATAGAAGACCATTGTCCTCAGAGTTTTTTTACACTGTTTCCACACAGGGCACGCAATGACTTTATGGGAGAAGCTAGTAACTTCATTTAGAACATGTTGCTCACTACTGATGACTCTCCTTTGTTTTGGTGAAATACCACTTCATTAGGCCATCTAGTAATCCATCTCAAAACTCGACAGGACAGAGAATGTCATCCAAGAACTTAGAATAAACTTGCAAATCAGGGAAATACAAATCAAAACCACAAAGAGATACCACCTCACACCAGTCAGAATGGCTAAAATTAACAAGTCAGGAAACAACAAATGCTGGTGAGGATGCAGAGGAAGGGGAGCCCTCCTACACTGTTGGTGGGAATGCAAGCTGGTGTAGCCACTCTGGAAAACAGCATGGAGGTTTCTCAGGAAGTTAAAAATAGAGGTACCCTATGACCCAGCAATTGCACTACTAGTTATTTACCTAAAGGATACAAACATTGTGATCCAAAGGGGCACCTGCACTCCCATGTTTATAGCAGCAATGTCCACAATAGCCAAACTATGGAAAGAAATGAGATGTCCATTGACAGATGAATGGATAAAGAAGATGTGGTATATACAGACAACAGAATATTACTCAGCCATCAAAAAGGATGAAATCTTACCATTTGCAATGACATGGATGAAACTGGAGGGTATTATGCTAAGCAAAATGAGTCAATCAGAGAAAGACAATTATCATACGGTTTCAGTCATATGCAGAATTTAAGAAACAAAACAAAGGACCATGGGGAAGGGAGGGAAAATAAAATAATACGGAACCAGAGGGAGACAAACCATGAGAGACTCTTAACTCTAGGAAACAAACTGAGAGTTGCTGGAGGGGAGGTGAGTGAGGGGATGGGGTGACTGGTTGATGGGCATTGAGGGGGGCACATGATATAATGAGCACTGGGTGTTATATGCAACTAATGAATCACTGAACTCTGCATCTGAAACTAATGATATGTTATGTGTTGACCAATTAAATTTAAGTTTCAAAAAAAGAAAAAGAATAAACTTGCAAAGCCAGTAGCTAATGATACAATAATTAGAATATGTCAAATTAGTGTTGTAGACTATAACTGTAGGTGTAAGAAGAAGTCAAGGAATACTAGAGCAAATGGGAGTTGATCTTGAGAGAGTGTGAACTACAGTATGTAAAGTCCCTTAACAGGTGGACTCTGGCCCATGGATGTGTGGCAATGGGGGCAGGGTGGAAAAATGCTGAAAGGTGGGGATGTTTGGCTCTTCAAAATTTCAATGAAATATTTTCCTGTACACATTGGGTTAAAGGGAAGTCTTAACTGGGCAGGTTTCTCCAGTTATAAAATTAGGGCAAATGTCAATGGGATTTTAGATTTCATCTGGTCCTAATCCATTTGCTGTACAGAGGGTCATGGAAATCGGACATTTTGTTTAATGTTCACTCAGTTCTTCATCATATTACTCAATCAAAGTCTAATTTTCTAAAAGAATAAGGAACCAAAGAAAATATTTGAAATTCCAGGAAGCAATGCAGAACCCCCAGGTGCCCATGACTAGAAGGAACTCAATAGAGTTCACCGTATGGTAAACGTCAACTAAACAGAGCTACAATTGTGAATTGGTTTGACTTGACAGCTACGGAGTTGATTTCCAGCCACTTCCCAGTGGAGAGGTCAGCCAATCACAGTAACTAGGAATTCTTTTGTATTAGTCTCAAGCAGCTTGGCAAGACCAGTAAATCATTACAACTTCCAAGGTACAGTTTCTACATGGACACCATCAATCTTAACCTGGGGTTTTTATGACATGGAAGTCACCTTCAGGTTTTGAGTCCTAAACATGCTTATCCTCACTTGCACTATGGAGGTTGATTTTATAGTAATGTTTTTGATAGTCACTGTTAACAAAAAGAAAGCCCCAGAAAACCAGACAACCTACAACGGATGAATCATGTTAAATACATGAATGCGCCAAGATGACAATCCTCAGGAAAGCTCAAGCATTTCAGATGTTGTTTTGGAAAATGTACGGTGAATCTTACTTTCCAATCACCATCAGCCTAAATGATAGCAATTCTTTGCTGAAGGCAATTTTCTGCTGAGTTTATATGTATATGTATGCCTGTTTAGCAAAAACATAAATTGCCAGATCTTATTTTTCGCAGGAAAAAAAGCCAGCTGTTGGGAAACGTGAATAGCTCCAGATTGAGGGTAGATAAAAGGAGCAGTGTGGGCTTGAGGAGCTCCTGACTGGCAAACCCAGGGCCTCGGCTCTTGCTCTTCTCTTAGTCGGGATATTGCTCATGTTATCCTCTCTCAAAGTCTGTTTGTTGGCTTTATTGTTACCATGTAACCTGCTCTATGTGTCATTTAATCATGGTCTCTGCCAAACGCAAGGTCAGAGGTATTTGTTTTGTATAATGTTTAATCCCCAAACCTAGAAGGACCATGACACACAGTAGGAGCTCCCTAAATACTTAAACCAAATCAGAGAGAAGCCGCTGACTTTCCCTTCAAAAGCTGTCTTTCCCAAAATACTCAAGTCCCTACAGTATCTACTCACCTTGGAACTCAAAGTGTGAACATGGAGGCAGAGTTTTTACGTTTTCATCTAAAGCCACAGGAATGAGGGGGAAGTTAATGGGCCTGCCAAGTCAACAACAACCTGCGACCCAGAAAGTATTTGAATTACGAAGTGAGGGGAAATCACAGGCCACTGTCTAAGAGTATTGCGAACTACCAAAGGCTGATAGCATGGAGCAGAAATCCTTTGAGTATGACGACATTCCCCTCCCTCTCCTGGACCCATGAGCTTTAACACTGACAGGAGCTTTTCTCTGCTTAGATTTCTGTCTCACGCTCTATACACTTGATTCCTTTGCTTTTCTGATCCCTATGATAGGTAGCATGCCACTAATGTATTCGAGTCCCACCACCTAAAAACAGATTTAACTTTTTCGTCTTTTTTTAGTTGGGATTCCAGTATTGCTAGGGAAGAACTCTGGTCAGCTCAAATTGGACCAACTGACTACCTGTGGGAGTGAGCTCTATTCAAAGGACAGAGTCACACTGTATTAGCATTAGGATGATCGAATATCCTCCCAAACGGGTGCTAAAGTAACTACCTAGTTTTTGAAAGACTGTTTACTGAGCCACAAATGGTTTTTATTATAATGATACCATCTTCAAAATAATCTCACTCAGAACTATCCCAAGAAAATATTCCTTCCAAAAGAATAAGAGTGATTTAAATCCATCCACAATAAAGCAAAACAAAACAAAACAAAAATGACTTCTTTATGTCAATTATCAGAACGTTAAAAAAACAACAGAAGGTTTGAGGACCAAACAAGAGTAGGCACTCAGTGAATATTTGACAGATAAAGAGATGAAGACTTGAGAATTTCAATGACCTTTTATTGCTCTGAGTTGTTAACAGGAGACATTCAACAACTGTTATTAAATCCTCTATTTGAGTAAGTCTGGATTCTGGCACCTGCTCAGCTGTAATGTCTACCCTGAGAATCTGTGAACATTTCTGAGATCCTTGGAGGAGAGATGACGCCTCTTTGAAACATTCCCTGTAACCAACCAAGTGAGACAGGGCTTCTGGACACCAGAGCTAACCTCTCTTGCCTACAGCGTTTCCTCTGGGCCTTCCATTCTACAATCCACTGGTTTAAATAACCTTCCTAAAAGGTCAGTCACCATCACATTCCCCACTACTGAACTGTGTTGGGTTCTACAGAGTATCCTGCTGGAATCTAACTTCTCTACTGATGATATCCAATTCTTTTCTTTAGAGATGTGTCTCCTTAGTTAGTTTGTACACTTGGGGATCTTGCATTTGTAAACTTTCATGGTATGTTTAATAGGTTTTGTATTTTTCTTCCCCTGCAAATGACCAGAACTCTCCTTTCTACATATTCATGTACTTTAATCATTTTTGAGCTCTGGCTAAGATATCTGGCTCTGAAATCCTTTTCTATAAAATTTATTTTAATATGCCCTCTTAAGTTTTAAATTTTTCATGAGTTGCCTGCAATTTTTCCAAAAGTATTTTTAATGGTTAATAACTTTGAAATTGCTGGCAGCTTTAGTTGACTCTACCTTATAGCGCACAATATTTCTGATCAAGAAACTATTCTCTCTATAGATCTTGAAGGAGAGAAAGAAAATTCTGCTAAATCATGGTTATCACTTTAGATATTCTTATTTTTATTTTTTGTGCTGACAAATAAAAATATGTCAGATGAAATACCTCAAAACAAGTGGGAAATCCTGGACAAATGCTGAACTGGAAGATCCAACAGTGGTGAACAGGACTGTCTCAAACCAGCTGGATGTGCAGGTACTGTAATTAACAGGGAGACCCCTGTGAAAGCCGTGTGGAAAGATCCAGAGTGAAGTGACTCCTGGAGTAGGGATGAGGGTCAAACAATCCCAGTGACTTTACTATTGGCGATAGAGGCACGGAAGAAATAAAAGGTCAAAACATCACTGTTAACTAGTCACACTGGAGAAAAGAGCTTCAAAATAGAGTCACGCTATTTTGACAGTTGGGGGTCAGTAGTGCTTGATATTTGAAACAACTTGCTGGCAGTTCATATGCATTCTTTTTGGAAGTATAAAAATACTGTGTTTGCCCTCTCAGAAACAGATGAAAGATGACAATTTACAGTTGGTTGCTACCAAGAGTGCAAGTCCTTTATATTTCTATCTCAGTGACATTCAGTTTCATTTGTGTGTGTGTGTGCATGTGATTGTACAAGCTCAATAAGCTGTCAGGTGTCAAATGTAGAAAAATCTCTATTTCTTCTTCTGGAAAGAAGAAAGATTACTTAGAATATGGTCTCAATTATACACTGAAAAATGTTATGTATTTGCCTTCGACTAGGCAATGGTTAGAGAGTGCCTGACATAAACTTCGTTCCCAGTCACGGAAGAGAATTTTAAGACGGGTGTATCCTAGTCTGTTTTGGATGATGTCATCTGCCTAACGAAGAATAGGTAATCTGGAAACATATCAGAAATGATGTCCGTTTCCATTTTTTACTCCCAGGATGATAAGTATCAGAGCCTTTTTCCTTCCTTCATCCTCTGCTAATTTCAATGATTTTTAGTGTTTTCCCTGTGCCAGACATTGCAGTGTTTTTACCTCTATTTTCTCATTTTATCCTCATTCCTATTTAACAGATGAGAAAAATGACACTAAATGGTGAAACATTTACTTCCTTCAGAGTCAGTTTGATGAGAACATAGTGTTGGCAGACCAAGGACTGGTTTCAAGTTGGGGGGACTCTAAATCCTAGGCTCAAAACCACCATAGAATTCTGCCTTCCAATGAAGAGTAGCCTTTATTCCTATGTCAGCCATTTTCCTTTTGAAAAATGCATTTAAGTTCATTTACCCTATGCCAGTCATCAGGCACACATTCTGACTCCTCTACAGGTGTCCTTCACATGTTAGTAACTGTATTAACTTCAGCAAGTCAGCCTCGTCTTTGGATTTGAACAATAACTCAAGAGTCTTACGTCATTACAAATGAGTATTTTGTAATGTATTCTACTCTTGAAGAATCTAAAGGTAAGACAATGAATTTATGTATTCAGTTGAAAGCTGTCTTTATAACCAATTTCTAACCATCTGTCTATACCTATCTTTTGGAAATTAACAGAAGTCCAATTCTTCTTCCCTTTGGTAAGCTTGCCAACATTTTAAGGAAGTTATATTTTGTGCTATTTTTTGTTCTTTTCTATATAAAAAAAAAACTTTCCACATCATTGGTTGTCTACCTGGCTCCAATTAACTAACCCCATTTTTCCCCCAGAAAGGCAGAGATGAAGCCAACAACTTTCAAAGCGTCCCCCTTTCTAAGATCACACTTGTGGTTTTCTTTGAACTCTAGCCATCTCCAGATTTTACCCCAAGTTGATCTCACCGGCTCTATGCCTCATGAGTTAGAACATCACCGGCAGACACCTAGAAGTCAGGGTGCTGCCTTGGTCCTTTTTCTCAGGAGGCATTCCATCCACCATGAGTGGATGATCCCAGGGGGTTGCTGCACCCAAGTGGAATGCCCTTCCTTCATGTCTCTTCTCCTTTATTTCTTGCAACAGTCCTCTCAAGTAGATGTTACTGCTCCCGTTAAATAAGAAAATGGCCTACAGAGGGCACGTATTGAATGGAGCACTGGGTGTTATATGCAAACAATGAATCATGGAACACTATATCAAAAACTAATGATATAATGTATGGTGATTAACATAACATAATAAAATAAAATTTTAAAAAAATGGCCTACAATAAGCCCTTCATAAAAGTTCTTCCCCTTTCTTTTTCCCATTCTAACCTGCAGTTTAGAGCAATTACATGAACATCCAACACCATGTAATCCAAGACTCAACACCAGCTCTTTGGATTCCAAAACCTCTTCACTTTCTACTAGATATGCTTCTTAAGCTCTGCATCATTTTTTTGAATGAAGTCATATGTGGAACTCAATGTCTAAAAAAGGTGAATGTGCAATTTAACAGAAATAATGTTGAGTTTCTGAGTTAAATTGAAAACATTTACTCAGTCCAAAATCAATTAATAAGAACAATGAGGCTTCTTGGATGCTGAACACGAGCTTTTAGGTTGTAGTTCTAAGTATCATTTATAGTCACAGCATATCAAATTTATTTTCTTATGATTTACATATGTACCTGTAGATAAAGTTTTAATTAAACTGATTCAGTAGCTTCAAAGTGGAACAACAGCACAATTTTGTTGAAAGTACAGTCATTAAGACCGAGAGGTGCTCACATTCCTTATCCTTGAGAGATGGGAGGGGGCAGAAGGGTTCTGCAAAAGTACTATGGGTCTTCAAATATTAACTCTTCTAAGAGACCGGCCTTAGGCCAATGACTTAAACCCTACTTTCTTATCAGTAAAATAAGCACACTGTTAGGGCTCCACAGATATTAGCTATTAGTTTTAGATACAAATATCACAAAATATATTACAAAGTACAAGCTGTTCAACAGTAAATAATACATAAAAGTATCTACAGTATCATGATGAGTAAACACTGAAACATTCTTGGGATTGCCTGCAGACTACTACATAGAATGGGCTTGTTCTCCAAGCAGATCTCACTGAAACCTTTTTGGCCATTCTTTGAGCAGCATGAAGAATGGGAGCAGGGGATGTGATATCCAATTTTATTAGCACAAACATTCCTTGAACTGAAATTTCAAAAGGGCCAGTCCTGAGCTATAAACCTCTCAATAAATGACACATTTATAACAAGTCCAAACATGTTGCCAGTAGGGTAGATGAAGCTTTTTTCCAAAACTGAGTTAAAAATCAAGGTGCAAGTCAACCCCTATGTTAATATGCATTGTGTCATCAACTGTGCTTTTCAGTTTTAATATGGATTCATATGTAATATACAGAGGTTGAAATCAAGCACTTTGTGGGACATCTTAAGTACCTATAGAAAACATTTTGAAAATTTCTGATTATGATATATCTTGAGGCCAGAGAGTTCCCTTATTAGCTGATCAATATTCCTTTCAAAATTGACATGTGCTTGCCTTTTTTTTTCTTTTTCTCACAACAGGCTCTATCTACTTTAACTAGATACATCATCAAACTTCCCTAAGCCTATTTCCTTATAGTAAAAACAGATATGAATGGCGCTCTAAAGATTAAGTGAAATAATATTTATCATGTATCAAGTAACTACAACATGGTAAGTATGTATTAAGTGACACCTATGGTCATTACCCACTATGGCTTTTTTCTTATATTAGGTATGTTTATGTGTTTTGAAGTCTACACATTAGAAACATTATTCTAAGAAGGAAATTAGAAAGGTCTCCACAACTCTGTTGCCTCTCCAGAAGCAAATATAATTGATTTTACTAGCTTCAGACTCAACTTTCACATATTCAGGGAGCCAATTGTGGGAAACTGGCTTCAATTATATGTATGCAGATGGTTTTATAATTCAGAATATTGCCCATGTGGGAGAATTTGGTAGGTGAATAAAATAAGAAATTTAATGACACAATTGCTTTTTATGTGACCACAGATTTAACTAATTTAAAATGCTTGGTACTTGGTAGATTGAAGAGAGTGCCTGGTTTGAGTCTGAATCAATTTTGCTGCAATGAGAAAAGCATGGAGCAAACAACCTCCAAGGAGAAATAGAAAATCCTAAGCGAAATTTATTTTTACCTGTTACACAAGTAACCTTTACTGGTAATAGGATCTTCTTTCTCTTATAAACCAGGTTATTTCAAACACTTCAAGATCGCTCTTGGTCGGCTACAAACAAACCAGAGCTCAAAAATATATTCCTAATAGCCTAGAAAATAATTCAATTACAACATACTTTAATACAATCAGTTTACACAAAAACACATATTAAAATAGACAATCTGTCTCATTAACATTCAGCAGACATCTCGCTCAGCTGGAACTGAACTTATTTCAGACTCATACGTACAGAAATCTCAGATAGAGTACAAATATATGGGCATGCACAAAATTAATTAAAATACATTTTATAAGTGGTTAAGGTGCTAAGATTATTTCGGTGGGTGCGTCTGCATATTTTTATGTCATCCTCTGTCACTGCCTTTTCAAATTTGAGTAAATTATAGTTTTGCAAACCATAATTACATTGGCTCATGCTTGATGGTTATGCTTTGTAATACTGAGCCAATATTAATCAAGATTTCCTAAATTTATATCTCATTCCCTGTATGTCATGTTACTGCTTATGTGCTTTGGATAATTATACTCATCTATTGCTTTTATTATGTGGTTGGTTACTCCTCCCTTAGGCCCATAGCCCTCATCCAATTTATAGTATTCAGACCACAGTTTAAAATACCCTTTCTTTTTTTCCTTTTGGCCAATACTTGTTACTGAGTGATACTTTAACCTTTCTGTCCACCATCCTACCTACTCATCAAAACCAGATTGCATTTTGTTGCAGAAGAAAGATGTGTTCAATATAACTTTGCCAAGAAGATGGTTATTGATATGTCTTTGAAGGGCAGCTGTATTGCTGATGTACCACTGGGGACTGGAGAAGCGAGACTTAAATTGCTTGTGGTACCAAGCAAAAGCAAAGTGGTTTCTTTGCAATTTAAAAATCTGAAATAAAGTCGTCTCTACGCCTTTCTCACATTTCAAAAAAGAATTGTGAGTAAAGAAGTGGTCCTTGGCAATAGCCTAAAGAATGAGACTATCATTATGGAAAATGCCATCCATAGGTGCCCTGAAATAGGTCACAGTCATAGTCTTAAGGATGTCATTAGATTTAAAGCTAACATAGTAAAATAATTTACAGTTGATTTCTAAGTCCCTTTAAAATTCCTGTAAAGTTATCTTTGCAAATGCCATTGCATATTTAAAATCCTTAGAAAGGCTACAGTAGCTCTCTGTGAAATTTTTTATTTCAGAGAGATTTCATCTGATGGCTTATACTAACTTGGACATGGTGTGTTTGATACCTATGGAAGCCATGTGAAAGTCTCTGATTAATGCAAAGGGAAGTGAATGACTTGTACACATAGTAGGAACTTATGAGAAGTTCACTGAAAACATACATACATACATCTATCAGTTACATACAAATGAGGCTTCAAATGGGGGGGGGGGCGATTGAAATCGAAGAACATGCCCCTTTATGCTGTCCAGTGAGACATGTCAACTTTAAAATATGCTTTTGCCAATGGCAGTTAGAGAAGATTCTCTTTTGGTGGCCCAGTCTGAGGTATAAGTACAGTTTTTTAAGGCTTTCCTGAACAGCTTTATTGTTAAGGTTGAAAAACATTCTTGGCATTTTTTATTTCTTCATAATCCCTAATTAAAGAATTGCCACCTCAAATTAGAGTGTGTTTAGTGTGAACCAATTCAAACTGCTTATTTCCAACATTAAAGATCTGTTTTCCTTTCTTACTCCTCTCTTCTAAACAAAGTTCTTTTCTTAACTTTGCATGATGCATCTGGGATTTTTCACATTATTTTCATCATTACTGTCATCAATGAGAACATAAATGTTTATGGAGAACCTCTCTATCTTCACGTTTTACAGTGTGGAGGTTCCTCAAAAAGTTGAAAATAGAGCTACCATATGATCCAGC
>NW_022589735.1:14743356-14753675 GCF_004348235.1 Phoca vitulina | reverse complement strand
GGAATGCAGTAAGAACAGATCTAAGAGGGAAGTTCATAGTGATAAATATCTACATTGAGAAAAAAGAAAAATCTCAAACATGACTTTACAACTCTAGTAACTAAAAATAACAACAAAAATCCAAATGTAGCAGAAATAAGGAAATAACAAAGACCACAACAGAAATAAATGAAACAGAGACTAAAAAGCCAATAGAAAAGATGAAGGGAAACAAGAGTGTGTTTGTGAAGATAAACAAAATTAACAAGCCTTTCACTAAACTCACCAAGAATAAAACAAAACTCGACTAAAAAAATCAATGAAAATCAAATCAATGAAATCAATGAGATAATACAACACACACCACGGAAACACAAAGGATCTTAAGACACTACTATCAACAATTATACACCAGCAAATTGGATAACCTAGAAGAAACGGATAAATTCCTAGAAATATATAACTTTCCAAGACTGAATCATAAAGAAATAGACCAATTAGCAGTAAGGAGATGGAATCAGTAATAAAAAAATTTTCCAGCAAACGTTAAGTCCAGGACCAGATGGCTTCACTGGAAAATTCTAGCAAACATTCAAAAAAGAAGTAATTCCAACCTTCTCAAACTCTTCCAAATATACAGAAAAGGAAAGAACACTTCCAAATTCATTTTACAAGGCCACAATTACTCTGATACCAAAATTTGAGAAAGATATCACACAAAAAAAGAAAATTACAACCCAATATCCCTGAACATAGATGCAAAAATCCTCACCAAAATACTGGCAAAGTGAATTGAATAAAACACTGGAAAGATCTTATACCATAATCAAGTAGGATTTATTCCAGGGATTCAAGGATGGTTCAACATCCCTAAATCAATCACTGTGATATACCACATTAACAAAATGAAAGATAAGAATCATATGATCATTTCAATAGATGCAGAAAAAGCATTGGACAAAATTCAACGTTCATTTTTGATAAAAATTCTCATCAAAACAGGTATAGAGGAAACATACCTCAACATAACAAAGATAATAAGTGACAAGCCCACAGGTAGTATCATCCTCAAAGCTGAAAGGTTGAAAACTTTTCTTTAAGACCAGAAACAAGACAAGGATGCCCACTCTGGCCACTTCTATTAAACAGCATATTGTAATTGCTAACCTGAGCAATTAGGTAGAAAAAAGAAATAAAAGGCAACCAAATTGGAAAGTGAGAAGTAAATCTGTCACTATTTGCAGATGATGTATTATATGCAGAAAACCCCAAAGATTGCACTAAAAATCTGTTAGAACTAATACAGAAATAAAGTTGTAAAATACACTATCAATATATATAAGTTGTTGTGTTTCTGTACACTAATAATGAATATTAGAAAGAGAAATTAAGAAAACAATCCCACGTACAGGTGCATCAAGAAGAATAAAATACCTAGGAATAAATTTAGCCAGGAGGTGAAAGACCTATACACTGAAAAATAAATAACATTGATAAAAAAAATGAATAAACAAATAAATGCAAAGATATTCTATGCTCATAGAAGTATTAGTATTGTTATAATGTCCATATCATCTACAGCAATCCACAGATTCAGTGCAAGCCTTATTAAGTACCAATGGCATTTTTCAAAGAACTAGAACAAACACTCCTAAAATGTATGGGGAACCACAAAAGACCACAAAAACCAAAAGCAATCTTAACAACAAAGCTGGGGGCACCCCACTTCATGATTTCAAACTGTATTTCAAAGCTATAGTCATCAAAACAGTATGATGTTGGCCTAAGAACAGACACAGAGATCAATGGAATAGAACAGAGAGTCCAGTAATAAATCCATGCTTATCTGGTCGATTAATTTATGACAAAGGAGTCAAGAATATACAATGGGAAAAGATAGTCTTCAATAAATGGTGTTGGGAAAACTGGACAGCCCCAGACAAAAGAATGAAACTGGACCACTATATTATACTACACACAAAAACTAATTCAAAATGGATTAAACACTTGAATTTAAGACTTCAAACCTTAAAATTCCTGGAGAAAAGCATAGGCAGTGAGCTCCTTGATGTCTGTCTTGGCCATGATCTTTTGGATCTGATTCCAAAAACAAAGGCAACAAAAGCAAAAATAAGCAAGTGGGACTGCTTCAAACTAAAAATCTTCTGCACAGAGAAGGAAACCATAAACAAAATGAAGAGGCAACCTACTGAATAGGAGAAAATATTTGGAAGTCATATATCTGATAACCCAAAATGTATGAAGAACTCATACAACTCAATAGCAAAAAAAAAAATTTGGTTAAAAAAAAAAAAGGGCAGAGGAACAGAATAGACCTTTTTCCAAAGACAACCTACAGATGGCCAACAAGCACATGAAAAGATGTTCAACATCACTAACCCTTGGGGAAATGCAAATCCAAATCACAATGAGAGATCACCTCACACCTGTCAGAATGGCTAGTATCCAAAAAATAACAAGAAATAACAAGCGCTGGCAAGGATCCTTGTGCACTGATGGTGGAAATGTGAATTGGTGCAACCACTATGGAAAACAATATGGAGGTTCCTCAAAAATTAAAAATAGAACTACCATGTGATCCACCAATTCCATTTCTGGGTATTTGTCCAAAGAAAATGAAAACACTAAACCAAAAAGATATATTCACCCCATGTTAATTCCAACATTATTTATAATAGCCAAGATACAGAAACAGCCCAAGTGTCCAATGATGGATGAATGGATAAAGAAGATGTGGTATAGGTATACAAAGGACTATTTTCATCCATGTAAAGGAATAAAATCTTGCCTTTTGTGACAACATGGACATTTTGAGGACATTATCTTAAGTGAAGTCAGAGAACGACAAATTACCATATGATCTCATTTTTATGCGGAATCTAAAACAAAACACAAAAACCAAGTTCAGAGATACAGAGATCAGAATGGTGGTTGCCAGAGGTGGGGGGGGAGGGCATGGGGAGGGTGAAATGGGTACAGAGGGTCAACACATACAACTTCCAGTTGCAAAATAAAGAATGAAATATAAAATCTATAAAATAAATTTCTGTATGGCACGTTTGAAAATTGCTAGGAGAGTAGATTGTAAAAGTCCTCACCACAAGAGAAAAAAATTTTTTGTAACTAAGTATGGTGATAGATGTTAACAAGACTTACTGTGGTGATCATTTCACAATGTTAATACAAATATTGAATCAAGTTGTAGTTATGTCCAAACAGGTTATATGTCAATTTTATCTCAAGAAAGAAGGAAGAAAAGAATTAAAATTGGACATATGCTGCACACAAAAAAATTCAAATTTTCAAGGTTAGGAGACAAATGAAGTGAGTAGATAGCTGGCAGGGAGTGGGGAGTAAGCTTTATAGACAAATTGCTTTTTAAATGGGAAAAACAATTACATATTTGATTGCTATTGGCAGTAATTCAGTATAAAGAGAAAAATCTAATCATTTCTGTAATCATCCTCTTGAACTGAAGAGAGAAAATGGGAGGTGCCCAAGTTTTGGAATGGTGTGAGCAAGGAGCAGAGACACTTGATTCCCATTTGCGGAGTGACCATAAAGTGGGTACAAATGGCTTTAGGTCGGAGACTACTTTCATCACCATCCTCTGGGGTAACCATCACTTTTGCAGGTCATGAAAATCCTGAGTCTACATTTGCTCTCTTGATCAATATTACCAATATTATCCTTAGAAAGCAGATGAATTATACAAGTCATCCTCTCTTTTTTTCAGGAGACTCTGGATGTACCCACATTTCTCTATGAACCAAATGCACATCTTTGATGGTTATTTTCCTTGATATGCAAAGACCCTCCCCCACTTTGTCTTTGTTGACAGGTGTGTTACAATTTTCCAGAAGGTTTGGTTGGCCAAAATAGGACCATCTAATACGTAAAATATTAAATGCCAGTATACTAGTAATTAGTATTTGTATAGTGCTATGTGGTTCCCATAACATTTCCTATACTTTACCTTATTTAACCTTCAAAAATATCTAAATTGTAGACAGTTTTTTTTTTTTACTGTTATCATTTCATGGAGTAGGACCCTAAAATAAAGTGGCAGATCCAAGATAAAAACCAAACAACCAAACAAAACCTATGAAGTGGTGAATCCAGGATTCAAACTCAGATACTCTGATTTCAAGAGTATCGGAATATAAATTGCCATTTACCCATGAAAGCATTGGAACTTAAAAGTTTTTCAACTTAAGGGGGGAAACAGACAATTTCTTTGTTGAAGTAAGTGTTAGCCTTTAACAAGTTTACCAAAAATGTGGGAAATAAGAGTAACCCTGACAGTGGGGGCTACATGGGGTGTGAGAGCGGGAACTATGGGAAATTGTGGTAGGTTTTCTGCCCAAATAGATTGCAATATGTTTCTGAGGCTTTTGTTATTTTCGTCATATCACAATCATTTGAAGATAATTATCATTATAGCAGTCTTCGGTAATGCTATGATATTATTGCACTTTTTATTACTGTATGTATATGCATTTATATGCATGTTGCATATTACTGTAAATCCTAACAGCGATTATTTTCATTTGACTCGATCAAGGTCAAGAGCAGATGTGAAGGAACCCTGTGGTAGGTGAAATTTACAACTGCAGTCCTAGTAGCACTTGGCTCCAATTCTCATCATGGAAAACGAAGCAGGTTTTGTTGAAATCGCTGCTGAAATTAGGAATTACACACGCCAGCATGCAGTCACCACAGAACCAGAGTTAAAAGAGACCCGAATCAAGAGCGAGAGGGCTTTATAGCAAAGTCTGTGGGATACAGATTTTGTGTCATCCTCTTTTTCTAACTTCCTCCGGTCCCGAGCTGTGGGCACGGCTCTCTAACTACTTGCAACTGGATATTTGCCTCTTTGAGGCCAAAAGAAAAATATAAAATTTAGGGTAATTTTTCTTCCAGTAAAATTAAGGGAAGTACCCGATTTATTAGGTAAGAGCTAATTTAACATGCATACTTAAACAACCGATCACTTGTACTTAATTTTTTAAGGTGTTTCCCAACAGGGCAGAGCTGGCAAGATGATCTGGCTCCTTGTGGATATAATCATTCTTTATCTCTTTTTAAGTCATCAGGAAGCCGGGCTCGGGCTTCCACGGCCTTTCCCTTTGCTGCAGCTGATGCACCACCGGTGTGGTTATAGATCATTTTTGTTGCAGAAAGGAAGCAAGGAACCAGTGACCTGTAGCGGCTTTTAAAAAAGAGTTGGAAAAAAAAAATCAATAATAAATTATCTTCCTATACAGCAGTTTAGGTTCTTTGCACGTCCCCTCTGACATGTAGATGTACTTGTAAATTGATTTAGTTGGGGACCGTAAAGAATCTCACTTGCTCCCATACTGCCTAGTGAATGTGCATTAGCAAAATCAAAATAACCCACCTTGTCAGAGAGCTTTTCTAGGAGCTGTGAAATCCACCAAGTTTTTTTTTTGTAGTTTAATGAGATAGGCCCTGGCTTCCATGGGGAGACACAGCAAGGGGAGTGCTTCGTAATTTACTGCTGTAAAATGATCAGGATTCATGTTGTCTATAAAACATGAAAAACATTCTTCATTCCTTACCAATTAGATCATAGTTACAACTCACAGTTCCTTTGAGCTTAAAAGAAAAAACTTAACTGCGAGAAATAAATGAAGGCTGTGGTTAAATTAAACCCTTCAACAGCCCAAACAGGCTTGAAAGAAATGCCTTCTGGATGTTATTAACACGCATATTTAAGTGCTATTTTTAAATTTTAACTGCAAGCCATAGCTAGCACAAATGTTTAGAATAGCTATTCTGGCATCACAGCATTGCTCTCACATTTTTTCATCTTTGCTAATTCTTTCCGATAATTATTTCACCTTTTATTGTTTGAAAACTTTTTGCAGAGATAAGGAACTTGCTTGTGGCGGTAAAGGTATTTGAGGAAGCCGAACGTTATTTATGGCAATGTCCCTTTGTAGTAAAAAGTTCAATGATCCCATCCAAAGGATCACATTTCCTTTCCACGAGTGTTGTAAAATGTGCAACAACTGAGAAGCTGAACTCAGTAAATTTTTAAATGTTTCATTTGTTGCTAAATATTGAAAGAATCTATTCATTGTAGAAAATTTAAGTATAACTCTAAGAAAGACAGTAAAAGCCATCCCCAGCAAACATTGTAAAATTTGGGTATAAATCGCTTGTGTGTGTGTGTGTGTGTGTGTGTGTGTGCACGTGAGTGCACACACACACACACTAGAGAGAGAGAATATTTGGTTTTCCATATTGTCTATATCCCAGCAAATCCATTTTCTTATGACATTACATACTTCTAGAAACATGATCTATTAGTTTGCCAGGACTGCCACAAAAAAACACCACACAACGAGTTTCCTCAACAACAGAAATTTATTTTCCAAGTTATGGAAACTGCAAGTCCAAGATCAAGGAGTTGGTAGGTTTGGTTCCTCCTGACGCTGCGTCTCTCCTCGGCTGGCAGAGGATGCCTTGTCTCTTTGTTTCCACCTGGGCTTTTCTCTTCATACACCTATCCCTGCCAGCTCTTTTGTTCCTCACAGGAACACCAATTCTTTTTGATCAGGGTCCCACCCTTACGATCTCATTTAACCTTAATTACCTCTTTAAAGGCCCTATCTGCAAATATGGTCACCTTGAGGGTTAGGACTCAATATATGATTTTGTGAGGACACAGTTTATTTGGTAAAACAGGACTTTAGAAGTTCACATGGTATTTTAAATTCCAGATACCCTATATTTTAATAATTCTCCTGGTTTCAACAATTAGAATTTCAAATAGATTCTGCTATCAAATTGTAATACTGTTATCTACAGCTCATAGATGAGAAAAATACATGTGCATTTCCCCACATCTTTTATAATTTCCTTAACAGAAATTACTAGAAGGAGATTATTTGATCGAAAGACCATTTTGAGCCCCTGTCCTCCCACCATATGACTATACATGTAGTATATACACATAATGCTTTTGTTTTCCACATAATTTTTACCCATCCCAATGTCTTGTAGGTACTATTTTACGTTTTCTTCTAGAAACACTATGGTTCTTGCTTTTATGTATAGGCATGTACCCATCTTGAGCTACACTCTGTTATGAGGTAGGTATAGAGGTTCATTTTTTTTTCTTCCATAAATATATCCAGGCGTTGCATCATCAACTGTTCAAAAAATTTCTTTTCCCTATTATATGACTTGGCGCCTTGGTTGAGGTTCAGTTGACTGCACATGGGTGGGTCTATTTCTTGACTCAACTGTGTTCCATTCATCCCTATCTCTATCCTTATGTCAATGTTTCTATTGTCTTGATTACTTATAATGTTACAGTACATTTTAATATAAATCCTGCAAATTTATTCTACAAGATTTGACTACTCTAACTTCTTTATATTTCCTTATAATTTTTAGAATCAACTCATCAATTTCTTTTAAAATTTTGCATTTTGATTGGTAGTGAATTTACATGTCAACTTTGGGATAATGGACATCTTATTATTTAGTTTGCTACTTTATATGGTATTTTTCTCAACTTATTTATGTCTGTCATTTCTCTCAGTGATGTCATGTTAAGTTTTCAGTGTCCAGAAATTGCACATACAGTGATCATTTTATTCTTAGGTGATTGATGTTATGATGAAAACAATATAGCAAATAATAGCGTATGTTATATTGTTTTCTCGATTGCATTATCCAATTGTTTGTTGCTAATATTTAGAAATAAAGTAGAATTTTGAATATTGACTCATGTCAATATTCAAGGTACTGTGCCCTTGATAAATTCACTTACTATTTCTATTGGCTTTTTGTTGTGTGATTTTATAGGTTTCTCTACATACATAATAGTAGTGTCTGTCACTTATCCTTCTTTCTGCTTTTTATTTCTTTTCTTGGCTTATTGCATTGTCAGAATCTCCATGTGACACTGACATTATGAGAGTGACTATTTTTGTTTCCAATTTTAGTAAAAAAGTATTCAGTATTTTCACTATTCAGTATAATTTTAGCTGTAGGCTTTTCAGTTATCTTTTATCAACTATAAGAAGTTTGATTCTATACTTAGCTTACTAAGAATATTTTTTAAAATTATGAATGGGTGTTCAAATTTCTCAAAACCTTTTTTATCTATTGAGATGTTCTAATCATATACTTTTTCTCTTTTATGCTGTTAACATGGTGAATTGCACCAAGTGATTTTCTAATGTTAAGCCAAATTGCTATGTTGGGATAAATGCCTCTTAGTCATGACACATTATCCTTTTTACGTATGTCTGCATTTGATTTGCTCCTATTTTGTTCTGGATTCTTGTATGAGGGATATCGGTCTATAATTTTTTCTTTCATAATGTCTTCATTAGATTTTACAGTTCAAGTTGTACTGTCCTCAAACAAGAGTTGGGAAATGCTTTGTGTTTCTCTAAATTCTGAAAATAAGTTCCAGTTTAGTATTTTTATTTTTTAAAATTTTAACAAAATTTGTTTTTCAATTATGGGATTTCTTCATCAGAAGGTGTTTCATTTCCTTATGAGACACAGAGCCTTTTAGATGGTTTCTTCTTGTGTCAGTTTTGATAAGTTGTATTTTTTAAGGAGGTTGTCCATTTCATCTAAGCTGTTAAATTTATTGGCATGGCATGGTTAAAATGTCCCCTTATTACACTTTTAAAGCCCATAGACTTTGTAATCATGTGCTTCTTTCTGTTTCAGATACTAATACTTTGTGTTATTTTTTTTCTTTAGTCTTGCTAGAGTTTACACATTTTATTTAAGAAGCAACTTTTAACTTTGTTGATCATCTGTTAGTTTTCTAGTTTATTACTTTTTAGTCCTGTTCTTATTGTTTTTTTGTTTCTTATACTTACTACATGTTTAACTTTCTCTCAGTTTTTCTAGCTTTTTGTCAAAGAAGCTTAGATCATTGATTTTATATGTCTTTTCTTCAAACACAGTTATCATAATTTTTGCTCTATGCACCATTTTATCTGCATCTGATGAATTTTATGTGTGTTTCCATTATTACTCACTTTGAAATATTTCCTAATTTCTGTTGTGAGTTCAATGGGTTATTCAGAAATATCTTAATTTCAAATATTTTAGGATTTTCTATATATTTTTATTACTTTCAAATTCAGTAATACTGAGGATCAAAGACACATGATTTTATTTCTTAAAAATTTATTGTAGTCGGGGCGGAGCAAGATGGCGGAGGAGTAGGAGACCTGGATTTCGTCTCCTCTCAGGAATTCAGCTGGATAGGGATCAAACCATTCTGAACACCTACAAACTCAACAGGAGATCGAAGAAAAGAATAGCAACAACTCTCTGAACAGAAAAGCGACCACTTTCTGGAAGGTAGGACGTGCGGAGAAGTGAATCCGAGGCGATATTCGGGAGGATAGACGGCGGGGGAGGGGCCTCCGTCGGCCGCTTCTGGCAAGTGATAGAGCAGCAGAGCACAAAATCGGAACTTTTAGAAGTCTGCTCTGCCGAGGGACGTCACTCTGGTGGCGAAGTGGGGGGTGGAACCCTCGCGGGACAGTGTGGTCTCAGGACCCTCGGGGTCACAGGAAGACCGGGGGTGCCTGAGTGCGGCAGAGCTCCCAGGGATTGGAGCAGGGAAGCCGGCTGCAGAGACGGAGCCCAGGCGCGGGCTCTCAGCTCGGGGTTGCCATAAACCGTGATCCGCGGCACAGTCGGGCCACTGCTCCTCCAGCAGGGACCCAACAAGCAGCAGATCCAGGGAGACATCCCTTCCTCCCCGGGGAGGAGAGGTGCGGGAGCGCACCGCGGGGATCTGCTGGGTTTGGAGACTCCACCCGGGGTCGGGTGCCAGATAGAAAGGCGCGGTCACAGGCCGGGTGAGCGCAGAGTGTGCCCGGAGACCGGGGAGACGGGAGTGACTGACCGCTTTTCTCTGGGGGCTCACTGAGGAGCGGGACCCCGAGTTCTCGGCTCCGCTGGGGCGGAGACTGGGAGGCCGCCATTTTCACTCTCCGCCTCCAAAGCTGTACGGAAAGCTTGCAGGGAACAAAAGCTCCGAAGAGCAAACCCGAGCAGATTACTTAGCCCGGACCGGCAAGGGCGGGGCAATTTTGCCTCCGGCAGAGACATTTGGGAACCACGGCAACAGGCCCCTCCCCCAGAAGATCAGCGAGAACAGCCAGCCAAGACCAAGTTTACCGATCAATGAGAACGGCAGAACTCCAGCGCTAGGGGAATACTGCACATAGAATTCATGGCTTTTTTACCATGATTCTTTAGTCTTTCAAAGTTAATTATTTTTTTTAACTGTCTTTTTTTCT
>NW_022589735.1:14739940-14743256 GCF_004348235.1 Phoca vitulina | reverse complement strand
TTTTTGAATTTTTCTTTTTCCCTTTTTCAACCAACATCTTATCAATCCCTTTAAAAAAAAATTTTTTTTTTATTTTTCATTTTTAAAGTCATATTCTATCCCTTCATAGTAGTTACCCGTATTTTTGGCATATATATATAAGTTGTTCTCTCTTTAAAATCTTGAGATAGTTTCTTCTAACAGATCAAAATATAATCTAAATCTCTAGTGTATGGTTTTTTTCTACTCCCCTGCCTGATCACATTCTCTCCCTTTTTTCTTTCTTTTTTTTTTTTAATCCTCTTCTTTCTTTTTTCAAACAACTTATCAAATCCTTTTTTAAAAAAATTTTTTATAATTTCCATCTTTACAGTCATATTCCATCCCTTCATCATATCAACCCTTATTTTTGTACATATATAAGTTTTTCTTTCTTTAAAATTTTGGGAGGGACTTTCTTTTAACAGACCAAAATACACCCAAAATCTAGTGTGTGGCACTGATCTATAATCCAGCCTGATCATATTTGATCACATTCTGTTTTTGTTTTGTTTTGTTTTGTTCTGCTTTTGTTTGTTTTTATCTTTATCTTTTTCTTTTTTCTTTTTTTCTTTTCTTTTCTTTTTTCTCTCTTTCCCTTTCTTTTCCCACTGCTTCAGGTCTTTTCTGATTTGTTTAGAGTATATTTTCTGGGGACGTTGTTACCCTGCTAGCATTTTGTTCTCTCATTAATCTATTCTCCTCTGCACAAAATGACAAGACGGAAAAAATCACCTCAACAAAAAGAACAAGAGGTAGTACCGACTGCCAGGGACCTACTCAATACGGACATTAGTACGATGTCAGATCTAGAGTTCAGAATCATCACTTTAAAGATACTAGCTGGGCTTGAAAAAAACATGGAAGTTATTAGAGAAACCCTTTCTGGAGAAGTAAAAGAACTAAAATCTAACCAAGTAGAAATCAAAAAGGCTATCAATGAGGTGCAATCAAATATGGGGGCGCTAACTGCTAGGATAAATGAGGCAGAAGAAAGAATCAGTGAGATAGAAGACCAAATGATGGAAAATAAAGAAGCTGAGAAAAAGAGAGATAAACAACTACTGGATCACGAGGGCAGAATTCGAGAGATAAACGATACCATAAGACGAAACAACATTAGAATAATTGGGATCCCAGAAGAAGAAGAAAGAGAGAGAGGGGCAGAAGGTATAATGGAGCAAATTATAGCAGAGAACTTCCCTAATTTGGGGAAGGAAACAGGCATCAAAATCCAGGAAGCACAGAGAACCCCTCTCAAAATCAATAAAAATAGGTCAACACCCCGACATCTAATAGTAAAACTTACGAGTCTCAGAGACAAAGAGAAAATCCTGAAAGCAGCTCGGGAGAAGAGATATGTAACCTACAATGGTAGAAACATTAGATTGGCAACAGACTTATCCACAGAGACCTGGCAGGCCAGAAAGGACTGGCAGGACATATTCAGAGCACTAAATGAGAAAAATATGCAGCCAAGAATACTATATCCAGCTAGGCTGTCATTGAAAATTGAAGGAGAGATAAAAAGCTTCCAGGACAAACAAAAACTAAAGGAATTTGCAAACACGAAACCAGCCCTACAACAAATATTGAAAGGGGTCCTCTAAGCAAAGAGAGAGCCTAAAAGCAACATAGACCAGAAAGGAACACAAACAATATACAGTAACAGTCACTTTACAGGCAATACAATGGCACTGAATTCCTATCTTTCAATAGTTACCCTGAAGGTAAATGGGCTAAATGCCCCAATCAAAAGACACAGGCTATCAGATTGGATTAAAAAACAAGACCCATCGATATGCTGTCTGCAAGAGACTCATTTTAGACCCAAAGACACCCCCAGATTGAAAGTGAGGGGGTGGAAAACCATTTACCATGCTAATGGACACCAAAAGAAAGCTGGGGTGGCAATCCTTATATCAGACAAATTAGATTTTAAACCAAAGACTGTAATAAGAGATGAGGAAGGACACTATATCATACTTAAAGGGTCTATCCAACAAGAAGATCTAACAATTGTAAATATCTATGCCCCTAACATGGGAGCAGCCAATTATATAAGGTAATTAATAACAAAAGCAAAGAAACACATTGACAACAATACAATAATAGTGGGGGACTTTAACACCCCCCTCACTGAAATGGACAGATCATCTAAGCAAAAGATCAACAAGGAAATAAAGACTTTAAATGACACACTGGACCAAATGGACTTCACAGACATATTCAGAACATTCCATCCCAAAGCAACGGAATACACATTCTTCTCTAGTGCCCATGGAACATTCTCCAGAATAGATCACATCCTAGGTCATAAATCAGGTCTCAACCGGTACCAGAAGATTGGGATCATCCCCTGCCTATTTTCAGACCACAATGCTTTGAAACTAGAACTCAATCACAAGAGGAAAGTCAGAAAGAACTCAAATACATGGAGGCTAAAGAGCATCCTACTGAAGAATGAATGGGTCAACCAGGAAATTAAAGAAGAATTAAAAAAATTCATGGAAACCAATGAAAATGAAAACACAACTATTCAAAATCTTTGGGATACAGCAAAGGCAGTCCTAAGAGGAAAGTATATAGCAATACAAGCCTTTCTCAAGAAACAAGAAAGGTCTCAAGTACACAACCTAACCCTACACCTAAAGGAGCTGGAGAAAGAACAGCAAATAAAGCCTAAACCCAGCAGGAGAAGAGAAATAATAAAGATCCGAGCAGAAATCAATGAAATAGAAACCAAAAGAACAGTAGAACAGATCAACGAAACTAGGAGCTGGTTCTTTGAAAGAATTAACAAGATTGATAAGCCCCTGGCCAGACTTATCAAAAAGAAAAGAGAAATGACCCAAATCAACAAAATCATGAATGAAAGAGGAGAAATCACAACCAACACCAAAGAAATACAAACAATTATAAGAACATATTATGAGCAACTCTATGCCAGCAAATTAGATAACCTGGAAGTAATGGATGCATTCCTAGAGATGTATCAACTACCAAAACTGAACCAGGAAGAAATAGAAAACCTGAACAGACCTATAACCACTAAGGAAATAGAAGCAGTCATCAAAAATCTCCCAAAACACAAAAGCCCAGGGCCAGATGGCTTCCCAGGGGAATTCTACCAAACATTTAAAGAAGAATTAATACCTATCCTTCTGAAACTGTTCCAAAAAATAGAAATGGAAGGAAAACTTCCAAACTCATTTTATGAGGCCAGCATTACCTTGATCCCAAAACCAGACAAAGACCCCATCAAAAAGGAGAATTACAGACCAATATCCCTGATGAA
>NW_022589735.1:14700459-14729940 GCF_004348235.1 Phoca vitulina | reverse complement strand
GAGGGGGAGAAGAACCATGAGAGACAATGGACTCTGAAAAACAAACTGAGGGTTCTAGAGGGGAGGGGGTTGGGAGGATGGGTTAGCCTGGTGATGGGTATTGAGGAGGGCACGTTCTGCATGGAGCACTGGGTGTTAAGCACAAACAATGAATCATGGAACACTATATCTAAAACTAATGATGTAATGTATGGGGATTAATATAACAACAAAAAATTAAAAAAAAAAAATTTATTGTAGTCTATCATGGTGAATGTTCCATATGCTCATGAGAAGAATGTGTATTTTGCCATTGGTGGCTGTAGTTCTAAAGAAGAATGTTCTACTGAAGTATTCTAGTAAATCAAGTTCATAGATAGTGTTTCAAATATGCTATAGTTATGCTACTTTTTATCTATTTATTCTATCAGTTACTCAGAGGGGCTGGCAAGATTTATAGCTATGATTGGACATGTGTTTCTCCCTTTTTCCTGTCTTTTTGTTTGTTTCAGGTACTTTGGAGCTCAACTGTAAGATGGTTACATTTTATTAGTGATCTGGGCCTTTATCATTATGGAATGTTCATTATCTCTGGTAATCATTTTGTCTGGAAACCTACACTATCAGTATTAAATTATCAATACTACCTTTCCTATGCTTTGAGTCCACGTGGTCTATCCTTTTACTATTTTACTTTCAAACTTTGTGTCTTCAAATATTATTTTAGACACTTGTAAGTAATTGTTGATAACTGATATATCCAGTTAATGGTGAATTTTAATCATATACTAGTTAGTAAATATTATCACCCTAGATCTAGAAAAGGGCATCCCCCTTCTTTTGTCCTGCTGCTAACAGAGAGAGATAAATTCATCTAACCTGCTGTTGAATTTGGTTGGAGTTGTGTGAGAGCTTTAGATAAATTTAGTATATCAATGACCTCAAATGGTTTGAGGGTGAAACGAAAACTTTTACTTTAACAATGCTTGGGATGTGGGCACTGGCTAGATTTTAGATATCTCGTAATGCTTTACATCCTAAATGCCAGATTTTTCTCTCTTTCAGAACCTGGTTGCCAGCTTTGTGGCTCACCAGGGAGTTTCTTTTTTTCCTCTCCAGTCCTTCCTGGCTTTCTAGGCCTTTAAAGACTTCTCTTAACCCTGCTCCTCTGCCCCCAGCATTCAGAACGTGCTGACTTCCCCATCAATGAAGGTTCAAGGTACCTTTGAGAAATTTTATTCCTTCTTTTGCCCTGATCTCAACCTTTGGCAGGCCACTGCTGGGCACTTGTGAACACTGGGGGAGCCTGGTCAGTGGGGACTTCTCTCATTTCCCCTGTCCTATATCCTGCCTTCAGCAAGCCATATAGCAGTGAATCCCCCAAGTGATCTAGAAGAATTTTCTCAACTGTCCTTTTTCCCTAACAAGCTTCAACATACCATCCCCATGCACTCATGGAGGCCTTTAGGAAATAGTTACTGGCTGGATGCAGATTTGTACTATGGCTGGGAATCCTTAGTACTGTAATCCATCTTGTCTGCCCCCAAGACCGTTAAAAGTTAATTAAAATTTCAGCAGGCTTATTCCTTTATCTGTGGTGGATTTCTTCTCTTCCCACTGCTCCAGCAATGCTTAAAATATCCATAGGTCTTTATCCTGGGGATGAGCCCACTGCTTTTAAAATTTAGTTCATTTAGTTATCTTTGTGCCTTCAGCTCTGATTTTTTTTTAAACAAAACTGAATCTTGTCATTTATCCAGTGTGTTCTCATTGTTAGGAGAGAAGCAACAGTCTTTTGTGGCTTTCCCTCTCTTAATTGGCAGTGGAAGGTCCTCATTGGAATTCTTGCAAAATGTAGTTCAGCTAATGAATCATTTTGGTAAAAACTGGTAACTCAACATAACCAAATTTACCATCCTGAAACATACCCTATTTCTCTATTTAATCTTTTTATACTTTTATATAGTTCTCACTTTCAACTATTTATCCTGAGAAAAAATTTTAACTGTGCTTAAAGTTGAAAACATATGAATACATGAGAAACTGTTAGCCAGACTAAGGAAAAAAAAAAAAAGACTCAAAATCAGAAATAAAAGGATGGACATTACAACAAATACCCTAGAAATAAAAAAAGATCATAAATATGCCAGCCAACTGGGTAACTTAATGGGTAGATCCCAAGAAACATACAACCTATCAAGACGAAAACATGAAGAAATTATTAGTCTGAATAGAACTATAACTGATACAGTGATTGAACCAAAACCTCCCAACTTAAAAAAAACAAAAACAAAAAAACAACCCATGACCAGCTGGCTTCACTTGTGAATTCTACGCAACAGTTAAATAAGAGTTAACACCAATTTTACTCTAATTCTTCAAAAAAAATTGAACACTTCCAAAGTCATTTTAAGTCATGTTAACCTGACACCAAAGCCATACAAAGATACCAGAAAAGCAGAAAACTACAGGATAATGTTCTTGATGAATATAGATGCAATAATCCCCAACAAAATACTAGCAAACCAAATTCAACAGCCCACTAAAAGGATCAGATACCATGGCCAACTGGCATTTATCTCTGGGATGTAAAAATAGCTGAACATACAAAAATCAACTAATGTGATACTCCATATTAATAGAATGAAGGATTGAAATCATATGATCATCTCAAAAGATGTAGAAAAAGAATTTTGGTAAAATTCAACACGTCTCGTAATAAAAACTCTCCAACTCATAAGAGAAGAAAACTACCTCAACATAATAAATATGATATCCTACCACTAACACTGTACTCATGATGAGAACTGAAAGCATTTGCTCACAGATCAGGAACAAGGCTAGAATGCCCAGTCTCACCACTTCTATTCAACACAGTACTGGAAACCCTAGCCAGACCAATTAGGAAAAAGAAAAAAGAAAAGAAAAGAAAAGAAAAGAAAAGAAAAGAAAAAAGAAAAGAAAAGAAAAAAGAAAAGAAAGAAAGAAAATCCATAGCCAAATTGAAGTGGAAGAAGAAAAATTGTCCCTGTTTGCAGATGACATGATCTTTATATGGAAAACCCTCAACATTCCATCTAAAAACTGTTGGAACTAATAAATTCAGTAAAGTTGCAGGATACAAAATCAACATACCAAAATAAGTTGTGTTTCTATACACTGACAATGAACTGTCTGAAAAGGAAATTAGGAAGACAATTCCACTTACAATAGCACCAATAAATAAATAAAATACTTAGGAGCAAACTTAACCAAGGAGGTCAAAGACTTATACACTGATAGCTACAAAATAATGATTCAAGAAATTAAACAAGGCAGGGGCACCTGGGTGGCTCAGTGGGTTAAGTGTCTGCCTTTGGCTCACGTCATGATCTCAGAGTCTTGAGATCAAGCCCCATGTTGGGCTCTCTGCTCAGCAGGGAGTCTGCTTCTCCCTCTCCCTCTGCCTCCCCCCACCCCGGCTTGTGCTCTCTCTCTCGCTCATTTTCTTTCTCTCTCAAATAAATAAAATCTTAAAAAAAAAAAAAAAGAAATTAAACAAGGTGGACCCGAAACCCTAAAAATCTTCAAAGAGAGCAAAGGCAGTAATTTTCTGACATTAGCCATAGCAACATTTTTCTAGATATGTCTCCTGAGGCAAGGGAAATATAAGTAAAAATCAACTATCGGGGCTTCATCAAAATAAAAAGCTTCTGCACAGCAAAGGAAACAATTAACAAAACTACTCCTAAAAGACAATCTACTGAATGAAAGAAGATATTTGCAAAAGACCTATCCAATAAAGGGTTAATATCCAAAATATAGGAAGAACTTATACAACTCAACACCCAAAAAATAAATAATCCAATTAAAGAATGGGAAGAAGAAATGAACAGACATTTCTCCAAAGAAGATGTCCAGATAGACAACAGACACATGAAAAGAGGCTCAACATCACTTATCATCAGGGAAACGCACATCAAAACTACAATGAGATACCACCTCACACCTGTCAGAATGCCTAAAATCAACAACACAAGAAACAATGAGTGCTTAGGAGGATATGGAGAAAGGGGAACCCTCCTGAACTGTTAGTGGGAATGCCAACTGCTGCAGCCGGTGTGAAAGACTGTATGGAGATTCCTCAAAAAGTTAAAAATATAAGTACTCTATGATCCAGGAATGGTACTATTGGGTATTTACCCTAAGTATATAAAAACAGTAATTCAAAGGAATACATGCACCCTATGTTTATAGGAACATTATTTACAATAGCCAAATTATGGAAGCAGCCCAAGTATCCATCAATATAAGAATGAATAAAGAAGATATAGTATATATACATAATGGAATATTACCCATAGGGGCACCTGGGTGGCTCAGTCCTTTAAGCATCAGCCTTTGGATCAGGTCATGATCTCAGGGTCCTGGGATCAAGCCCTGCATCAGGCTCCCTCCTCGGTGGGGAGCCTGCTTCTTCCTCTTCCTCTGCCCACCCCCCACCCCCGTGCTCTCTCTCTCATTCTCTCTTACCCTTTCAAATAAGTAAATAAAATCTTTAAGAAAAAAAAAAAAGAAAATTACCCATAAAAAGAATATCTTGCCATTTGCAATAAACGTATATGGATCTAAAGAGTACAATGTTAAGTGAAATAAGTCAGTCAGAGAAAGACAAATACCATATGATTTCACTCAGATGTGGAATTTAAGAACCAAATAAGCAAAGGGGAAAAAGAGAGAGAGAAGCAAACAAAGACACTCTTAACTATAGAGAACAAGCTGATGGTTACCAGAGGGGAGGTGGGTGGGGGAGGATGGGTGAAATAAGTGATGGAGATTAAAGAGTCACTTATCAGGTGAGCAGAGTAACGTACAAAACTGCTGGATCACTACATTGTACGTGTGAAGCTAGTATAACACTATATGTTAACTAGATGGAATTAAAAAGAAAAACAAAAATGAAACCAAACAAGGCTAAGAATGGGAATTCATTTTCAGAACCAAATAAAATTAAAATGGAAGTAAAAGCAAACCTGATATGTCAACTAAACGTAATATGTGAATTCAGGAAACAATTTTTACTTTTTAATCCAAATGCATTATAAATATTATAATGTAATAAATTAAATTACATAAATGCATCTTAAAAAAAAGATATGAAATAAGACACAAACAAATGGAAAGACACCCTGTGTTTCAGGACTGGAAGAACTAATACCATTAAAGTGTCCATACTACTGAAAATAATCTACAGATTCAATGCAATCTCCATCAAAATCCTAATGTCATATTTTACAAAAATAGAAAAACAAATTCTGGAAGTCACATGGAGTCACACACACACACACACACACACAAAACATAAAGAGGCAAATCAATCTTGAGAAAGATCAAAGCTAGAGACATTACAGTTCAACATATGTTACAAAGCTAGAGACATCACACTTCCTGATTTCAAACTATATTACAAAGCTATAGTAATCAAAACAGTTTGGTACTGGCATAAAGATATAAAGACCAATGGAACGCAACTGAGAGTCCAGAACAAATCTAACCATATATGGTCAACGGAGCTCTGACAAAGGTGCCAAAAATGCACAATGAGGAAAGAATAGTGTTCAACAAATGGCGCTGGGAAAATCAGACAGACACAAGCAAAAGAAGGAAATTGGATCTTTATCTTACATCATATATAAAAATCAACTCAAAATGGATTAAAGACTTAAACATATGACCGGAAACTGTTAAAATTCTGAAACAACAATATCATGGAAAAGATTCATGACAGTGGTCTTGCCAATGCTTTCAAGGATAGGACACCAAAACAACTAATCAAAAAACAAAACAAAACAAAAACAAAACCAGACAACAAAAACAAAATTAGACAAGTGAGACCACAGTCAACTAAAAAGTTCTGCACAGTAAAGGAAACATAACAGTGAAAAGGCAATTTACATAATGAAAGAATATATTTGCAAACCGTTTATCTCATAAGAGATTAATCTCCAAAATATGTAAGGAACTTCTACAACTGAATAGCAGAAAACGAATAACCTCATTTAAAAATGTGCTAAAGACTTGAGTAGACATTTCTTCAAAAAAGACCCATAAATGGCTAAAAGTTCTATGAAAAATGCTAAACACCATTAACCATCAGGGAAAGGTAAATCAAAACTACCATGAGGTATCACCTCACCCCTGTCAAGATGGCTAATATAAAACCAAAGACAATATGTATTGGTGAGGATGTGCAGAAAGTGGAACCCCTGTGCCCTTTTCAGAGGAAAGCAAAATGGTGCATGGAAATTTTTCTCAAAGAATTAAAAATTTACAAATACCATATGACCCAGCAATCCCACTTCTGCATATTTATCCAAAGGAAGACAGATCTGTGCCTTGAAGAGATATGAGCACTCCCATATTAATTGCAACACTATTCACAATAGCCAAGGTGGAAAAACAACCTGAGCGTACACAACAGATAAAATGTATAAGTAACATCAGAGAAAATGCGGCAAGGCATATACGTACAATGGGATACTATTCAGCCTTTAAAGAAAAAAAATTATGTGACAACATGATGAACCTTAAGGAGACTCTGCTAAGGTAAACAGGTCAGACACAGAAGGTAAAGTTCTGCACGATTCTTCTTCTAGGAGGTATTGAAAATAGGCTCACTGAAGTGGTTGCCAGGTGGTGGGGGAAGGAAGAAATGGGCAATGACTGATCCATGGGCATAAATTTTCAGCTAAAATAAATTAATTCCTAGAGATCTGAAGAGTGACATTGTACCAAGAGTCAACAATACTGTACTGCACACTTAATAATTTCAGAGGGTAAATCTATTAATTGTGTTTTCCACAATAAAATTAAATGTTAAAAGGTTAAAAAAAAGAACAAATACATTAGCATGTTTATGGAAAGACTTAGAAAAAACTAAATATTTAATAATAATGAATGATTAGATACATTACTATTCATTCCTATGTTGAAATATATTGCAGCAAAGAAAAAATCACATTTTTGAAGCCTCTGTATTACAAAAAATGTTCAGGTTTTCTCAAAAGATATTTTTTGAAGACCCAGTAAATATCAAATACAGTAGCGGGGGCTGATTATGCATAAATAAATAAAATATGCATGGCTTCCATCTGAATAGAGCTTATAATGTTGTAGAACAGACAAGATCATAAACAACGTATAATCACAAATTCTGGTGTAATGGGAAGTAAATGCAAAGGTGCAGATCTCTAGTATCAGCAAGTCCAAAAGCCTCTCTTAGCAAAGTTAAGACCTAATGAGAAAGATGCAGTCCCAGGAGTGGCAGGAACAGCCATTCAGGCAGTGGGAACGGCATGCATAAAGAGCCGAAGAGGAGCTAGAACTTAGCACCGTTTGCAAACTGATGAAATATTGCATGACCGATGCACATTCTGCAAAGAGGGAGTCATGATGTACAAGGTTGAATAAGGTGGCCAGGGACTGGTCGTTTATAAGTTTTAAAAGTAAGGGGTTTAGAATTGTTTCTTAGTACACATGTTTCTTATCTGTTGAAATTGACTTCAAACATGGTGTAGTTTATGTTGTTAAACAAGTACGTCTTTTTTGAGTGGAGAGTTAATTGAACAGAAGCATAACAAGAGAACAGACAGTAGGCTACCTAGTAGTCAAGGTGAAAAAGAAAGGTGGTGTACATAGATTGCAACCTGTTTTATAAGCAGGATGCTCAGCAGGATGTTGGATTTGAAGCTGGTGGGGGCGGTTTGGGCTGACGCTACCTTGAAAAGTTGTCAGAACATACTTTGAAGTCAGAAAAAACCAAGTACAATAAAGTCTGTATTCTGTGAGCTCAATTGTAGTGAAGAAATATGCAATTAACTTCCCAAATAGAATGTTATTGCCAGTTGTCTCTGGGTGGTGGGATGTTGACTGGGTTTATTTCCTTCCTCGTGACCTTAAATATTTATTGAACATTTTAACAAATCTTGCTTTTTAAAGGGATTTTATTGAAAATATTCAGAAGAACAGTTTAGTCTCTGAGATACTGGGACTATCTGATCCCTCCATCTTTTTTCTCAAGGTTCTCTTGATCCCCACTGCAAACACTCTTTTTCACACTCTAAGCATTATGTTTTAATTAGGAAAAAAAAAATGCCACATCCAATACTCTAAGAGTCTGTTGTCTTTTGGTGTCTGGTGTTGCAGAAGAGAATTCTGAAGGCTTTGTACTTTCCTTTATTTGGATATAACTTCCCCTTCTCAAATATGCACAAAATGATTTTTAAGCTACAAACATATGCATCATAGTTCTTGACCTTTCTTCATTATTTTTCCATAGTTATTGTTGAATCTCTTCAGTATGTATATTCAGGCCTTTTAATTTTTTTTTTTTTTTTTGCCAATAAAATTCTCTAGTTTTTCTTTAGTACTTCAAGTCAAAAGGTCTATTTATCTCTCTCTCTCTTTCTCACACACACACCCCTTCTTGATCTTTCCTATCTTTTCTCTGTACTTCATTCCCTTTTCCTTCTGTGGCTTTTGCATCCGCATTCCCTTTTTGACTGTGTGAATTCATTTTTCTTCCCTCCTGCAAGCTATTCACTACATTCATCACTTTTTTAAACTGGCAGTCGAATTTTTATTATCCATGGAATCTTTTGTGATCACAGGTGATTTCTTCCTTCTAATTTTTTCTTCTAAATGCACATGCACTTTATGGACTCATGAGGAAATGAATCAAATTAAAAGATTTTTTTAAAAAAGTAGCTTCTGTATATTTTCAAAGGCCCCCAATTTTTTCCCCTGTGTTTGCCTATTGTGGAGGAAGCCCCTGCTCACAGGCTCACTGACAGCTTTACCCCCACCCTGCCTTTTCTACTCCGAGAAGAATCCCCACCAGTCCAGCTCTTTGCAAGTGAAGTTATCCTGCCCCCAAAGAGAGGAAGCCCAAAGCACATCTCCATTTGCCTCACATACAGCCTGAACCCCAGGAAGGTCCTTACATGACCTGGGGGGGGCATGCCCCTCTTCGAGAGGGGCTGGTATCGCCATCAGTTCTCCACACCACCTCCCTCCCACCTCATCTGTGCTCTCGCATAGATTCCAAGTTATGGGGTGTGAATGGTGCCTGTATTCATTTCCTATTGTTGCTGTAACAAATGAGAGCAAAGTAAGTAATCAAGAACACCCATTTATTTTCTCCTCCTCCTGCACAAGACATATGATCCCACATCTTCTGAAGATCAGAAGTTTGGGTGGGACTGGCGTGATCCTCTGTTCTGGGCCCCACAAATCCGTAATGTTAGCTGGGTTAGGCTCTTTCCTGAAGGCCTTGTAGGACAGAGGTCCCCCATTTTCTTGTCAGCCAAGGTCTGCTGTCCACTCCTAGATGCTACATGTATTCCTTCCTATCTGGCCCCTCCGTCACCAAAGCCCCGGTGACATGATGAATCCCCCTCGCCCCTCCAATCTCTCTGGTTCCCCCCTCCTTCCTTTCCTCTTTTGCTTTTAAAAGTCCATGTGATGATTAAGTTGAGCCAAAGTACATATAATCCAGGATAATCTCCTTATTTTAAGATCAACTGATTCTTAGCCTTCAACGAATCTTCAAAGTGTCCTTTTTTATAAGGTAATGTAACCGACAGGAGGCAGAGATCATAGATATATAGTCATCCCTACCACCACATGCTTCCCAGAATGCATGGAAGGGAAAGACAGAACAGAAAGGTAACATAAATATACATATGTTAGGGAAGTCATCCCTTTTCAACAGAAAACAAGCACAAGCTATCTACTGTTATTCGAATTTAACTCCCTATAAATCATGAAACAACTAAGATAGTCCAGGATTATGCATATAAATTCACCCTAAAAGATGAAATGTTATGCAAAGAACCAGTAATCTTAAAATTCCAACAAGCTTATAAAGCAGCCACTTGGGTGTCTTTCAAGCAGAATTCTAAATGTTAGTAAGCTATTTTGGGGAAATGGTGTTCTGGATAGTCTATTCAAAATTAGAGAGGGACGTAGAAATATTTGTTTACTTTTAATTAATAGTCATTAAATGAAGTGCTTAGGTAAATTTGATTTTATAAAAGAAAGAAACAAGAAAAGGAGAAAGAAAAAAAATTTATTCATTGAATACATTTCTGTGAGCCAAAGAAGCTAGTTAATTAAAATACATGGATTACATGGATTATAAAGGCTCAGTGAACAGGGTGTCAGGGTATATGTCTTAATTCACCTGTTTTATGTAATATTTGGGTGGACAGTAAATAAGCACAGATTTTAGAGAGCATCTTCGTAATCTGTAGTTATGAAAATTCTAACTGCAATAAAATATACACACTGTTATCAAAAGAGGACCCATTACAGGACATACCCACTTCTAGATATTAGCAACTAACCTTCCTCCTACTGCTGTCTCATATTTCACCCATCTTTTTCAGTGTGCTAAAAATGAAATGGTGTTCATGAAAAGAAACAAAGGTTCTTCTGCAGCATGTTTTCAAAGATGAGACTGAGAGCTTCTGGAAAAACTGGTAATGTAGAAGTGGGTTTAGAGACTGTTTTCCACTGAAGCTGAACACAATTACAAACAAAAAGCAAATTCTTAAAAAGCCAGAGGGGGTAAAAAAAAAAAAAAATACATGATCACTCCTTAACTCAGGAACCACAAAAAGTAGAAGGAATTTTAGCCACAGAGAGAATAGATTAAATACAATGAAATGGACACACCAAAAGCCAATACTCAATTTCCCTCAAGGAAGAGGTTCCGTGCTGGAGCTGAGACCACCCCTTGGCTTTCCTCATCCTGCTGCATGAAAGCTACAGTCAATGAATGAAGTACAAGATGATGAGCTAACAAAGTGAACTGGAAAAGAAGTCGGCAGGGCTAAGGAAAGTCCTGAAGAGGATACATAATTCCAATCCCGATCGTACAGACTACTGAGTCCCTGAGCCAATTCTGGCCTTGAGAAACTTAACCTCAAATAAAAAAAGTGAAAAGAGAACAAATGCAGGGAAGACAAGCTGATGAATAAGGAGGTCTCTCCTTTATTAATTAGGTTTTCTTAAGAAAACAAACATCAGCAACAATAAAAAGAATATTCAAAGTTTTTAAGGAAAAAATTCTTGATCTCAAGAATTACCTGTTTCCACATGTCGAAACTGCTTACCATGCATATAACAGGCAAATTTACTGGGAAAAAAATGAGCCATACTGAGACACAGCCTGGAGGACTCATTTAAAAAACAAAGGATCAGGTACCCAAGGAAAAAAAAGTCCCCAAATATCTTTTTGAACGTGAAGTGCCAGTAAAAAGGGAAGTAATATTTACAGTAAAAAAAACCTGTCACCTAGAAATGTTAAACCCAATCAATCTGGCATTAACAAGGTGAAAGAAATAGAAAGATACATTCAAATAGGCAAGAAATTGGGGAGCATAGTCCACATGTAGATAGCTTCTTATTAAAAAGACCTCAATGCAAGTTGGTACAGCCACTTTGGAAAACAGTGTGGAGGTGCCTCAAAAAATTAAAAATAGAGCTACCTTATGACCCAGCAATTGTACTACTGGGTATTTACCCCAAAGACACAGAGGTAGCGAAAAGAAGGGCCATATGCACCCCAATGTTCATAGCAGCAATGTCCACAATAGCCAAACTGTGGAAAAAGCCAAGATGCCCTTCAACAGATGAATGGATAAAGAAGATGTGGTCCATATGTACAATGGAATATTACTCAGCCATCAGAAATGATGAATACCCAACTTTTAAATCAACATGGATGGGACTGGAGGAGATTATGCTAAGTGAAATAAGTCAAGCAGAGAAAGTCAATTATCATATGGTTTCACGTATTTGTGGAACATAAGGAATAGCATGGAGGACATTAGGAGAAGGAAGGGAAAAATGAAGGGGGGGATATCGGAGGGAGAGATGAACCATGACAGACTATGGACTCTGAGAAACATACTGAGGGTTTTAGAGAGGAGGGGGGAGGGGGGATGGGTTAGCCCGGTGATGGGTATTAAGGAGGGCACATACTGCATGGAACACTGTGTGTTATATGAAAACAATGAAGCGTGGATCACTACATCAAAAACTAATGATGTAATGTATGGTGATTAACATAATAATAAAATAAAACAAAACAAAACTAATGGTGTATTGTATGGTGACCAACATAACATAATAAAATAAAAAAAAAAAGACCTCAATGATTTGAAGATCTACTCTGCCCCCAAAAGAGATGATTTAAAGGAATTAAAAAGTATACATGTGTTAGTCATTAGAATTGAGTCTTCAAATAAAAACTAGATTTGACCAAAAAATGCAACTTCCTAAATTAGAGAAAAAGGGCTTTCCCTCTCCTTTACAGGAATCTAGCCCCCAAACCAGACAAAGCTTCAGGCTGGCTGAAACAGGGTGGGAAGGTGGGGCAGAGAAGAGAAAAGGAGAACTGCCCTTCTCCAGGGAGCCAGAGGTGTTTCTGGCACATTCGAAGCCCAGGCTGTCTCAAAGACCTGTAACCCTTCTGAGGGAGGTCGGGAAAGTACCGGGAGGAAGGCTTCTGCAGGGAAGGCGGGCAGCCCACACAGAGCCTACAGCATGGCACTTGGGGCTGGCAGCCCACACTCAGGGCAGTTTTGTGGGAATAGGAACAGGAGGTGGGCCTGCAGCTCAAGTCCCTTTCTCTGAAAGAGAGCCAGGAAACACTCTGTGGATATCAGCCAAGTGATCGAGGCTCAGCAAACTCCCCTTTGACTCAGCTCCAGAAGAAGAACTTGCCCAACAGGGAGTTTTAAAATATCAGAAAAAATAAACACTTGGTTCTATTTCAGCTGTAATCAGCAGTAGGTAATTTTTTTTTTTTTAAGGATGATTTGAGTTGCTTATTGTTTAGTTCCTATTTCTTAGGAGACTCCTTCCTTTCTCATTCATGGCTTGGGGGTGGTCAGGAAGGAGGTTATGGGTGAATTGTTTGTTGTTGTTTAAATAAATTGAATAAACTTTCAAAACAAACAAAAACAAAGGCAAATTTATTTTCAAACTAATTCCTTAGAGTCAAGGAGAATAACCATAATAACTAAAAGAATAATTTTTTTTTTTGATTTTATTTATTTGACAGAGAGGGACACAGCGAGAGAGGGAACACAAGCAGGGGGAGTGGGAGAGGGAGACGCAGGCTTCCCACGGAGCAGGGAGCCTGATGTGGGGCTCGATCCCAGGACCCTGGGATCATGACCTGAGCCGAAGGCAGACGCTTAACGACTGAGCCACCCAGGCGCCCCACTAAAAGAATAATTTAATAATAATTTTAAAAGTATATGTAAAAGGATGTGGAGGGAAGTTTGAATGTGCTGGTTCTTTAATTTACAAAGAAAAGAGTCAATTGTCAGGGACTTCTGGTTTCCCATCCAGCATGAAAGGCGCTCAGACATTGCTACTCTATTCTAACTAGCAAAAATCTAAACAAACAGAAATATCAAAAATGCTTCTTAGATCCATTAGAGAAGGAAGATCACAAGGCAAACTGCCACCCCAAAGAGTGGGGAGGCAGAAAGGAGGATACAGAAAATTTAAAATTACTGGAGCAGAAATCTTCAAAGAAATCAGTACCAGAGTAGGGAAATCTGACATGTAATTGATGAATTGCTAGAGGTTCAGAATGGACAAGCCTTAGAGACAAAAACCCCAGGGGAACCAGTCATATGGGGGAATCTCACACTTTTGTAAGTTTCAACTCCCAGAGTTCTACCAGATTGTCACAGTGAATGTCAGAGAAAAATCCTCTTAAGCTTTTGGCGGGAGGAGGGAAAATGGAACAATGGTGAAATATTCCAGAGCGCTCTGTTACCTCAAGAGAAATTATTCTACCAGAGCCTAAACAACACCAGCCCCCACTAGCCATCTGGTCCCACCTAAGGGGAGTACGGAAGGAACTGAAAAACACAGGTGAAGTTCATAGTCCAGGAGCATGGTTTCACCAAGAAACTAAAACCAAATCACAGGACAAACTACAGAAAGCATCCTCTCCCCCACACCTTCCCACCACATTACTAAAGGTATATTTATTGCAATTCCTTTTCGCTAGTACCTCATGTCTACCTCTCATAAAAAATTACAAGTCATACCAGAAGGCAAAAACACAGTTTGAAAAGACAATAAAAGCATCAGAACCAGAGACAGATATGGCAGGTAGGTTGGAATTATCAAAGAACTTTTTAAAACCATGATTAATATGCAAATGGCTTTAATGGAACAAGTAGAAAAAATGTAAGAACAGATGGGTAATATAAGGAGAAAAATGGAAATTCTAAAAATAAAAAAATGCTAGCAATCAAAACCAGTGTAACTTTGATGGGCTCATTAGCAGACTGGACACAGTTGAGGAAAGACTCTCGGAGCTTGAGTATATGATGGAGACCTCCAGATCTGAAAAGCAAAGAGGAAAAAACTGGAAAAAAAAACCTTAACAGAATATCCAAAAACTATGGGATAAGTACAAAAGCTGTAACCTGTGATAAGAACACTAGAGGGCAAAGAAAGGGAAAGGAACAAAAGAACTATTTGGAGCCATAGTAACAGAGTTCTGCCATATTAATGTCAGACATCAAAGCACAGATCCAGGAATCAGAGAGAACATGCAGCAGATTAAATGCCAAAAAAAAAAAAACACACACAACACTACACCTAGGCAGATCACCTTCAAACTTCAACAATCTACAGTAAATAATCTTGAAAGAAGCCAGAGGATAAAAACAAAAAATACCTTACCTATGCATGAGCAAAGATAAGAATTACATGCAAGCCCTCAGGTACCACACAAGAAGGGAATGGAGTGAAATATAGTAAAAGTTGAAAGAAAAAAAGGCAACCTAGAATTCTGTACCCTGTGAAATTATCCTTCAAAATCAAAAAAGAAATACACACTTTCTCAAACAAAAATTGAGGAAATCTGTTGTCAGTAGGTCGGCCTTGTAAGCAATGTTAGAAGAAGTTCTTCTGAGAAGAAAAATGATAATAGATCAGAAACCCAGAACTATATAAACAAAGGAAGAGCGTGAGAGAAGGACTAAATGAAGGTAAAATAAAAGCTTAGATTTTTATTATTTTTAATTGAGATGACAGATAACAATTTATTAGCCAAAATAATCACACCAGGGTATTCAATTATGTATGCTTATGTATGCATATATATGTGAATATGCCTATATGTAAGTGAAAGGAATGACAGTGCTGATACAAGGAACTGGAGGGAAGAATTAAGAATATTTTGTTAATAGTATGGAGGTTCCTCAAAAAGTTGAAAATAGAGCTACCATACGACCCAGCAATTGCACTACTGGGTATTTACGCCAAAGATACAAATGTAGGGATCCGAAGGGGTACATGCACCCCGATGTTTATAGCAGCAATGTCCACAATAGCCAAACTGTGGAAAGAGCGAAGATGTCCATCGACAGATGAATGGATAGAGAAGATGTGGTATATATATACAATGGAATATTATGCAGCCATCAAAAGGAATGAAATCTTGCCATTTGCAATGACGTGGATGGAACTGGAGGGTATTATACTGAGCAAAATAAGTCAATCAGAGAAAGACATGTATCATATGACCTCACTGATAAGAGGAATTCTTAATCTCAGGAAACAAACTGAGGGTTGCTGCAGTGGTGTGGAGTGGGAGGGATGGGGTGGCTGGGTGATAGACACTGGGGAGGGTATGTGCTATGGTGAGCACTGTGAATTGTGTAAGACTGTTGAATCACAGACCTGTACCTCTGAAACAAATAATACATTATATGTTGAAGAAGAAAGAAGAAAGAAGAAAGAAGAAGAAAGAAGAAGAAGAAGAAGAAGAAGAAGAAGATAGCAGGAGGGGAAGAATGAAGGGGGGGAATCGGAGGGGGAGGTGAACCATTAAAGACTATGGACTCTGAAAAACAAACTGAGGGTTCTAGAGGGGAGCAGGGTAGGGGAATGGGTTAGCCTGGTGATGGATATTATAGAGGGCATGTTCCGCATGGAGCACTGGGTGTTATATGCAAACAATGAATCATGGAACACTACATCAAAAACTAATGGTGTAATGTATGGTGATTAATATAATAAAAAAAAGAATATTTTGTTATTGTGAGCTACTTGCACTACCTGTAAAGTGGTACAGTATTAGGTCAAAGTGGATTGGAATAGGTGAAATGTATTTTGCAAACTCTGGGGCAACCACTAAAAAAAGGTTGAAAAGGAAGTATAGCTAACATGCTAAGAAAAAATAGAAAAAGGAATCATATAAAATTCTCAAATCTCAAGACAGAAAAAAGTGTGAAAGGCAAAAATAGAAAAAAAAAGAACACAGGTAATAAACAGAAAACAGTAATAAATATGGTAGGCATGAGTCTAACCATTTCAATAATCACTTGTAATGTCCATGATAGAAATATAACAATTAAAATATAGAGATTAACAAAATGAATCAAAAAACAAGACCCAACTAAACACTGTCTATAAGAAACCTACTTCAAATATAAACACAGAGATTAAAAGTAAATGGATAGAGAAAAACAGACCATGATAACACCAACTGAGATTGTTATTTTAATATGTCAACTCGACTGGGCGAAAGGATGCCTAGATAGTTGGCAAAACATTATTTCTGTGAGTGTCTGAGATGGTGTTTATAGAAAAGATGAGCATTTGAACTGGTGAACTGAATAAAGCAGATGGCTCTCCCCAGTGTGGGTGGGTATCATCCAATCCACTGAGGGCCTGAATAGAATAAAAAGGTGGGGGGAGTAAAGGTGAATTCGCCCAGTCTCTGCTTGAGCTAAGACATCCAACTTCTGCTTTCATGGTTCTTAGCCCTCCATCTCAGACTGAATTATACCATTGGCTTTCTCAGTTCTCTACGTTATAGACAGCAGATGATGAGATTTCTCAACTTGTATAATCATCATGTGAGCCAACTCCTATAGTGAAACTTCCCATCCATCCATCTCCTATTTTGTGTTCCTATACATAAATAACCCTAATACACTAATGAAAAGAAATCAGGAGTAATTATACTATTTCAGACAGAACAGATTTCAGAACAAGGAAAGTTATCAGGGATGAAAGGATAAATATGACATGAAATAATGATAAAGGAGTCAATATTCAAAGAAAACACAGTCCTTAAGGTGTATGCACCCAACATCAAAGCACCAAAATATTTAAGGTAAAAACTGATAAAATTCCAAGGAAAAATAAATGAATCTACTCTTATGGGTGGGGATTTTAATACTCCTCTATCAGAAGTGGACAAATCCATCAGAAAGAATGTTAGTAAGAACACAGTTGAATTTAAAGCACCATCAATCAACTAATAATTAACATCTATAGACTATTCAACAATAGCAGAATATGCATTTTTCTCAAGCTCTAATGGAATATTCCCCCATACAGACCATATTCTGGACCATAACAAATTTAAAGGCAAAGAAATCACCAAATGTCTGCTTTGAGACCACAACGGCATTGAATTAGAAATCAATAATGGACTGGTGCCTGGTTGGCTCAGGTGGTTGAGTGTCTGCCTTTGGCTCAGGTCATGATCCCAGGGTCCTGGGATCAAGTCCTGCATCAGGCTCTCTGCTCAGTGGGGAGTCTGCTTCTCCCTCTCCCTCTGCTCTCTCTCTCAAGTTAATAAATAAAATGTTAAAGAAAAGAAATCAATAATAGAAAGATAGTTGGAAAATCCCAAATGCTTTGAGATTAAACAACACACTTCTGAATAACAGATAGTCAAAGAATTCTCAAGAGAAATTTTAAAAATATTTTGAACTAGATGGAAATAAAATAGAACTTATAAAAATTTGTGAGATGGAGTGAAAACAGTCTAGAGGAAAATTTATAGCATTAAATGCAAATATTAGGAAAGAAGAAATGTCTAAAATCAATAATCTAAGCTTTTATCTTAGGAAAATAGAAGCAGCACAAATTAAATGCAAACTAAACAGAAGAAAAAATAGTAAGACTGAAGTTAATGAAATTGAAAACTTCAAATCAATAGAGAAAAACCAATGAAACCAAAAGCTGGTTCTTTGAAATGATCAATAAAATTAATAGGCCTATAACCAAGCTAAGTAAGAAAAAAAGAGTTGACACAAATTACTAAAATCAGAAATGAAAGGGGGACATCACTACAGATCCATGGAGATTAGAAGGATAATAAAGAAATACTATGGACAACTCTATGCACACAAATTTGGTAATATAAATGACTGGACCAGTTCCTTGAATGACAGAATCTGCCAAAACTAACACAAGAAGAAACACACAATCTGAATAGGCCTATATCTATTTTTCCAAATGAATTATATCCATCCTCTACAATCTCTCTCAGAAGACAGAAGCATAAGGAATGCTTAATAACTTATTCTCTGAGACCAGCGTTATCTTAACACCAGAAACAGCAAGCATTACAAGGCAAGAAAGCTACAGACCACTACCTCTCTTGAACATAAATGTAAAAATCCCTAAAAATTAGTAAATTGAATCCAACAACATATAAAAAAGAATTATACACTACAATCAAGAAGGATTTATCCCAGGTATGCAAAGCTGCTTTTACATGAAAAAATTAACATAATCCAACACATCAACAGGCTAAGGAAGAAAAGACCACATGATCCTATCAATACATGCAGAACAGTTAATTGACAAAACCAAACACCCATGCATGATAAAAACTCTCTGCCAACAATGGATTAGAAGGGAATTTCTTCAACTTGATAAACAACAACAACAACAAAAAAACCCTACAGCTAACACCATACTTAATGATGAAAAACTGTTTTTCTGCTAAGATCAGTAACAGGTGAGGATGTTCCCTCTCAGCACTGGTTTTCAACACTGTTCTAGAAGCCATAGTTCATTTAGTAAGACAAGAAGTGGGTATAAAACGTATACATATTGGAAAAAAAGAAATAAAACTGTCTTTATTAGTGTATGATAGTATCATTTATGTAAAGAAACTGAAAAGAATCAACAAGATATCTCCTGAAACTGTTAAATGACTATAGCAAGATTATAAGATAAAAGGTTAATATACAGAAGTCAATTCCTTTCCTATATAACATAACGAACAAGTGGAATTTGACGTTAAAAGCACATTACGATTTACCTTAGCACATCCAAAAATGAAGTACTTAGGTATAAATACAACAAACTATATATAAGGGATCTATGAGGACAACACAGATGAAAAATATCGAGGAAGAATTACATAGAGAGATACTCTATGATCATGTGTAGACTCAATATGGTCTAGGTAGTTGATTCTTTCCAACTGGACTTAGAGATTCAACTCAATCCCGATCAAAACCCTAGCAAGTTATTTTGTGGATATTGACAAACTAATTCTAAATTTTCTATGTAGAGGCACAAAACCCAGAACAATGAACACAATACTGAAGGAGAAACACAGAACTGGAGGGCTGACACTACCTTACCTGAGAACTTACTATAAAGCTACACTGTCCTGATTATACAGCTTTACAGTTAATCTTGAGGTAGTGTACTTTTTAATACAGCTTTTCATTTTCACTTACTTTTTTTATTGTGTCTTATACCCACCTCTTGCACCACAGCATGGTATTGGTGAGAGAATAGACAAATAGATCAATGCACAGATTAGAGAGCCCACAATTAGACCCACATAAATAATGGTCAACTTTTCTTTAACAAATGAGCAAAGGCAATGCAATGGGGCAAAGACAGACTCTCCAACAAAGAGTGCTGGGCCAACTGGACACACACATGCAAAGAAATGAATATAGACACAGACCTTACACCATTCACAAAAAAAAAAAAAAAGACTCAAAATGAATCAGGGACCTAAATGTAAAAAGAAAAACTATAAAACTCCTAGGAAATACCATTGGAAAAAATCTTGGCGACCTTGCATTTTTAAATGCAAAACCAAAGGCACAATCCATGAGAGAAATATCGAACAATATGGACTTCATCAAAAACTTCTGCTCTGCTAAATACAGTGTCAAGAGTATGTGAAGAGAGACTACAGATTGACAGAAAATATTTTTAGAGGCATGTATGATAAAGGATTGCTATGCAAAATATATGAAGATTCTTAAAACTCAACAATAAAAGAAAAACCAATTTAAAAAGTAGGCAAAGACCTGAACAGACACCAAAGAAGTTATACAGATGCCAAGTGAGCATATGAAAATATGTTTATCATCATATGTTGTTAGAAAATGACAAATTTAAACAACAATGAGATACCACTCTACATACCTGTTAGACTGGCCAAAATCCAAAACACTGACAACACCCAGTGCTGGCAAGGATGGGGAGCAATATGGACTCTCAGTCATTGCTGGTGGGACTGCAAAATAGTACATGATTTTATCATACGATTTAGCAATAACACTCTTTGGAATTGACCCAAATGAACTGAAAACTTACATCCACACAAAAACCTGCCCACACATATTTACAGCAGTGTTATTCCTAATTGCCAAAACCTGGAAGCAACCAAGATGTCCTTCAGGAGGTAAATGGGTAAATAAACTATGATACATCCAGACAATAGTCTATTTTTCAGTGCTAAAGGGAAATGAGCTATCAAGCTTTGAAAAGACATGGAGGAAACTTAAGTACTACTGTGTGAAAGGAACCAACCGGAAAAGCTCTTCAAGCTGCATGATCGCAACTATACGACATTCTAGAAAAGGCAAAAGTATAGAAACAATAAAAAGTTCGCTGGTTACCAACAGTTAGGGTAGAGGGACGAATGAACAGACAGAGCACAGAAGAAGAGTAGAACCATTCTCTGTGTTACTACAATAGTGGATACATTTGTCAAAACTCATTAAGGTGTACAATATCAAGAGTGAACCCCTATATAAACTACAGACTTTGGGTGATAATTACATGCCGATGTAGGTTCACTGATTATAACAAATGTACAGTCTGGTGGGGGATGAGCTTCTATGTATGAAAGGAGAGAGGGTAGAGAAAATTCTCTGTACTTCCATTCAAGTTTGAGATAAATCTAAAATTCTCCTAAAAAGTTTAATTAAAAAGTCAACTGCCATTATTTCACTAGAGTGTTAACTGTACAAAGATGGTGTTCATTTTTTAAAGACATAAATATAACAATAGAATGAAACATAAAGAGTGGCTAAGGTGGAGGAATAAGAATGTCAATGTGTCATAGAAAATTATGAGAAAAATGAAATGAGTCAAAAAGTATTCCAAAAAAGAAAACAAAAAAAATTATAAGCATAAATATTACTTATTATGTGGTATAATCAATGTGAGTGAATTCAGATATTTGAAAGAAAAACATAAAGATACTTCATTTGATTCAGAATCCAACTGTTGTTCATGCTACCTGTTATATATACACTTAAAAGAAAGTAACTCAGAAAATGGGTAAAATGTATGAAGAAAATTCAAAGAAATAAAGAACCAAGGGTCACCATATTAATAACAGATCCAGTGAAATTCAAAATAAAAACCATTCAAGAGGATAATTTTTTGAAGTATAGTTGACATATAATATCCTATTAGTTTCAGATGTATGTCACAGTCATTCAATATTTTTATACATTATGAAATGATCCCCACAGGAAGTCTAGTTACGATCTGTCACCATAAAAAGTTATCACAATATTACTGACTATATTCCCTATGCAGTACATTACATTCCCATGACTTACTCTGTAACACAAAGTTTGTTATTCTTAATGCTCTTCACCTATTTCATGGGCCCCTAAAACCTCCCCCATCTGGTAACCAAAGGTTTGTTCCTCTAAATGTGAGTCTGTTTCTGCTTTGTTTTGTTCCTTTGTTTTTTAAAGCTCACAAGTAAGTGAAATCATACAGTATTTGTCTTCGTCTATCAGACTTAATTCATTTAGCATGATACCCTCTAGGTCCATCCACACTGTCAGAAATACCAAGATTTCATTCTTTTTTATGAGTGATATTCCATATAATACACATACATGTATTCCATATGTATATACATACACACACACACTATACACAGAGCACAACTTCTTTATCCATTCATTCGCCGGTGGACACAGGTTGCTTCAGTATCTTGCCTACTGAAAATAAAGCTACAACGAACATACAGTTGCAAATATGTTTTCGTATTGGTGTTTTCATTTTCTTTGGATAAGTATTCTGAAATGGAATCACCAGATCATATGGTAGTGCTACTACCATATGAGAAACCGCTGTACTGGTTTTCCACAGGGGTTGCACCAAATTACGTGCCCACCAGAAGCAAAGAAGGGTTCCTCTTCCCCACATCCTCACCAACACCAGTTATTACTAAGAAAAACAAAAGTAATGGGTGTGAGCTAATACCTCATTGTGGTTTTGATTTACATTTCTCTGATGATTAGGGGTATTTCGCATCTTTCGTGTGCCTGTTGGCCATCTGTAGGTGTTCTCTGGGAAAATGTCTATTCAGGACCTCTTATTTTTTGAATTGTTTTTTTTAAAAACATCAAGTTGTGGGGAACCTGGGTGGCTCACTCGGTTGAGCGTCCAACTCTTGATTTCAGCTCAGGTCATGATCTTGGGGTCGTGAGCTCGAGCCCAGTGTTGGCCTCTCCATTGGGCCTGAAGTCTACTTGGGAGTCTCTCTTTCCCTCTCCCTCTGGCCCTCCCCCTGCTTGCATGCTTGCTCTCTAATACATAAATAAATATTACACCCCCCCCACACACACACACATTAGGGGTGGCTAGGTGCTCAGTTAAGCGTGTAACTTCAGTATAATCTTGGGGTCCTGGGATCCTGCCCCACGTCAGGCTCTGTGCTCACTGGGGAGGCTGTTTCTCCCTCTGCCCCTCCCCCCACTCATGCTCCTGTGTGCTATCTTTCAAATAAGTAAGTTCTTAAAGCAAAACAAAAAACCAGTAAGTTCTGTGAACTCTTTATATATTTTGGATGTTAACCCTTTATCAGATGTTTGATTTGTACCTATCTGGGCACATTCACTAAGTTGCATTTTCATTTTGTTGATGGTTTCTTTCAGCATGCAAAGCTTTTCAGTTTAATGTGATCTCATTTACTTTAGCTCTTGTGGCATGTGCCTGAAGAGACTGGTCCAAGACCATATTGTTAAAACCAAGGTCAAAAGAGCTTCCTACCTGTGTTTTCTCCTAGATGTTTTATGCTTTCAGGTGTTAACATTCAGGTCTTGAACCTATTTTGAATTTACTTTTGTATATGGTGCAAGATTGTGATCCAGTCTTACCAACACCATTATTTTGAAGAGACTGTCTTTTCCCCATTGTATATTCTTGACTTCTCTGTCATAGATTAAATCATCATATATAGTGTGGGTTAATTTCTGGGTTCTCTATTCCATTTCATTGATCTAGGTGTCTGTTTTTGTGCCAGTACCATACTATTTTGGTTACTAGAGCTTGGTAGCACATTTTGAAATCAGCGAGTGTAATACCTCCACCTTTGTTCTATTCTTTTTTTTTTTTTTTTTTTTTTAAATTTTTTTTATTGTTATGTTAATCCCCATACATTACATCATTAGTTTTAGATATAGTGTTCCATGATTCATTGTTTGTGCATAACACCCAGTGCTCCATGCAGAACGTGCCCTCCTCAATACCCATCACCAGGCTAACCCATCCTCCCAACCCCCTCCCCTCTAGAACCCTCAGTTTGTTTTTCAGAGTCCATTGTCTCTCATGGTTCTTCTCCCCCTCCGATTTCCCCCCCTTCATTCTTCCCCTCCTGCTACATTCTTCTTCTTCTTTTTTTCTTTCTTAACATATATTGCATTATTTGTTTCAGAGGTACAGATCTGAAATTCAACACTCTTGCACAATTCACAGCGCTCACCAGAACACATACCCTCCCCAGTGTCCATCACCCAGTCACCCCATCCCTCCCACCCCACCCCCCACTCCAGCAACCCTCAGTTTGTTTCCTGAGATTAAGAATTCCTCATATCAGTGAGGTCATATGATACATGTCTTTCTCTGTTTGACTTATTTCGCTCAGCATAATACCCTCCAGTTCCATCCACGTCGTTGCAAATGGCAAGATCTCATTCCTTTTGATGGCTGCATAATATTCCATTGTATATATATACCACTTCTTCTTTATCCATTCATCTCTTGATGGACATCTTGGCTCTTTCCACAGTTTGGCTATTGTGGACATTGCTGCTATAAACATCGGGGTGCACGTAGCCTTTCGGGTCCCTACTTTTGTATCTTTGGGGTAAATACCCAGTAGTGCAATTGCTGGATCATATGGTAGCTCTATTTTCAACTTTTTGAGGAACCTCCATACTGTTTTCCAGAGTGGCTGCACCAGCTTGCATTCCCACCAACAGTGTAGGAGGGTTCCCCTTTCTCCGCATCCCCGCCAACATCTGTCATTTCCTGACTTGTTAATTTTAGCCATTCTGACTGGTGTGAGGTGGTATCTCATTGAGGTTTTGATTTGGATTTCCCTGATGCCGAGCGATATTGAACACTTTTTCATGTGTCTGTTGGCCATTTGGATGTCTTCTTTGGAAAAATGTCTGTTCATGTCTTCTGCCCATTTCTTGATTGGATTCTTTGTACTTTTGGTGTTGAGTTTGATGAGTTCTTTATAGATTTTGGATACTAGCCCTTTATCTGATATGTCATTTGCAAATATCTTCTCCCATTCTGTCAGTTGTCTCTTGGTTTTGTTGACTGTTTCCTTTGCTTTGCAAAAGCTTTTTATCTTGATGAAGTCCCAATAGTTCATTTTTGCCCTTGCTTCCCTTGCCTTTGGCGATGTTTCTAGGAAGAAGTTGCTGCGGCTGAGGTCGAAGAGGTTGCTGCCTGTGTTCTCCTTTAGGATTTGGATGGACTCCTGTCTCACATTGAGGTCTTTCAACCATTTGGAGTCTATTTTTGTGTGTGGTGTAAGGAAATGGTCCAGTTTCATTCTTCTGCATGTGGCTGTCCAGTTTTCCCAACACCATTTGTTGAAGAGACTGTCTTTTTTCCATTGGACATTCTTTCCTGCTTTGTCAAAGATTAGTTGACCATAGAGTTGAGGGTCCATTTCTGGGCTCTCTATTCTGTTCCATTGATCTATGTGTCTGTTTTTGTGCCAGTACCATACTGTCTTGATGATGACAGCTTTGTAGTAGAGCTGGAAGTCCGGAATTGTGATGCCGCCAGCTTTGCTTTTCTTTTTCAACATTCCTCTGGCTATTCGGGGTCTTTTCTGGTTCCATACAAATTTTAGGATTATTTGTTCCATTTCTTTGAAGAAAGTGGATGGTATTTTGATGGGGATTGCATTGAATGTGTAGATTGCTCTAGGTAGGATTGACATCTTCACAATATTTGTTCTTCCAATCCATGAGCATGGAACGTTTTTCCATTTCTTTGTGTCTTCCTCAATTTCTTTCATGAGTATTTTATAGTTTTCTGAGTACAGATCCTTTGCCTCTTTGGTTAGATTTATTCCTAGGTATCTTATGGTTTTGGGTGCAATTGTAAATGGGATCGACTCCTTAATTTCTCTTTCTTCTGTCTTGTTGTTGGTGTATAGGAATGCCACTGACTTCTGTGCATTGATTTTATATCCTGCCACTTTACTGAATTCCTGTATGAGTTCTAGCAGTTTTGGGGTGGAGTCTTTGGGATTTTCCACATAAAGTATCATATCATCTGCAAAGAGTGAGAGTTTGACTTCTTCCTTGCCAATTTGGATGCCTTTGATTTCTTTTTGTTGTCTGATTGCTGTGGCTAGGACTTCCAATACTATGTTGAATAGCAGTGGCGATAGTGGACATCCCTGCCGCGTTCCTGACCTTAGGGGGAAAGCTCTCAGTTTTTCCCCATTGAGAATGATATTCGCTGTAGGTTTTTCATAGATGGCTTTTATGATATTGAGGTATGTACCCTCTATCCCTATACTCTGAAGAGTTTTGATCAAGAAAGGATGCTGTACTTTGTCAAATGCTTTTTCTGCATCTATTGAGAGGATCATGTGATTCTTGTTCTTTCTTTTGTTAATGTATTGTATCACGTTGATTGATTTGCGGATGTTGAACCAACCTTGCAGCCCAGGGATAAATCCCACTTGGTCGTGGTGAATAATCCTTTTAATGTACTGTTGGATCCTATTGGCTAGTATTTTGGTGAGAATTTTTGCATCCATGTTCATCAGGGATATTGGTCTGTAATTCTCCTTTTTGATGGGGTCTTTGTCTGGTTTTGGGATCAAGGTAATGCTGGCCTCATAAAATGAGTTTGGAAGTTTTCCTTCCATTTCTATTTTTTGGAACAGTTTCAGAAGGATAGGTATTAATTCTTCTTTAAATGTTTGGTAGAATTCCCCTGGGAAGCCATCTGGCCCTGGGCTTTTGTGTTTTGGGAGATTTTTGATGACTGCTTCTATTTCCTTAGTGGTTATAGGTCTGTTCAGGTTTTCTATTTCTTCCTGGTTCAGTTTTGGTAGTTGATACATCTCTAGGAATGCATCCATTACTTCCAGGTTATCTACTTTGCTGGCATAGAGTTGCTCATAATATGTTCTTATAATTGTTTGTATTTCTTTGGTGTTGGTTGTGATTTCTCCTCTTTCATTCATGATTTTGTTGATTTGGGTCATTTCTCTTTTCTTTTTGATAAGTCTGGCCAGGGGCTTATCAATCTTGTTAATTCTTTCAAAGAACCAGCTCCTAGTTTCGTTGATCTGTTCTACTGTTCTTTTGGTTTCTATTTCATTGATTTCTGCTCTGATCTTTATTATTTCTCTTCTCCTGCTGGGTTTAGGCTTTATTTGCTGTTCTTTCTCCAGCTCCTTTAGGTGTAGGGTTAGGTTGTGTACTTGAGACCTTTCTTGTTTCTTGAGAAAGGCTTGTATTGCTATATACTTTCCTCTTAGGACTGCCTTTGCTGTATCCCAAAGATTTTGAATAGTTGTGTTTTCATTTTCATTGGTTTCCATGAATTTTTTTAATTCTTCTTTAATTTCCTGATTGACCCATTCATTCTTCAGTAGGATGCTCTTTAGCCTCCATGTATTTGAGTTCTTTCTGACTTTCCTCTTGTGATTGAGTTCTAGTTTCAAAGCATTGTGGTCTGAAAATAGGCAGGGGATGATCCCAATCTTCTGGTACCGGTTGAGACCTGATTTATGACCTAGGATGTGATCTATTCTGGAGAATGTTCCATGGGCACTAGAGAAGAATGTGTATTCCGTTGCTTTGGGATGGAATGTTCTGAATATGTCTGTGAAGTCCATTTGGTCCAGTGTGTCATTTAAAGTCTTTATTTCCTTGTTGATCTTTTGCTTAGACGATCTGTCCATTTCAGTGAGGGGGGTGTTAAAGTCCCCCACTATTATTGTATTGTTGTCGATGTGTTTCTTTGCTTTTGTTATTAATTGCCTTATATAATTGGCTGCTCCCATGTTAGGGGCATAGATATTTACAATTGTTAGATCTTCTTGTTGGATAGACCCTTTAAGTATGATATAGTGTCCTTCCTCATCTCTTATTACCGTCTTTGGTTTAAAATCTAATTTGTCTGATATAAGGATTGCCACCCCAGCTTTCTTTTGGTGTCCATTAGCATGGTAAATGGTTTTCCACCCCCTCACTTTCAATCTGGGGGTGTCTTTGGGTCTAAAATGAGTCTCTTGCAGACAGCATTTTGATGGGTCTTGTTTTTTAATCCAATCTGATAGCCTGTGTCTTTTGATTGGGGCATTTAGCCCATTTACATTCAGGGTAACTATTGAAAGATAGGAGTTCAGTGCCATTGTATTGCCTGTAAAGTGACTGTTACTGTATATTGTTTGTGTTCCTTTCTGGTCTATGTTGCTTTTAGGCTCTCTCTTTGCTTAGAGGACCCCTTTCAAGATCTCTTGTAGGGCTGGTTTCGTGTTTGCAAATTCCTTTAGTTTTTGTTTGTCCTGGAAGCTTTTTATCTCTCCTTCAATTTTCAATGACAGCCTAGCTGGATATAGTATTCTTGGCTGCATATTTTTCTCATTTAGTGCTCTGAATATGTCCTGCCAGTCCTTTCTGGCCTGCCAGGTCTCTGTGGATAAGTCTGTTGCCAATCTAATGTTTCTACCATTGTAGGTTACATATCTCTTCTCCCGAGCTGCTTTCAGGATTTTCTCTTTGTCTCTGAGACTCGTAAGTTTTACTATTAGATGTCGGGGTGTTGACCTATTTTTATTGATTTTGAGAGGGGTTCTCTGTGCTTCCTGGATTTTGATGCCTGTTTCCTTCCCCAAATTAGGGAAGTTCTCTGCTATAATTTGCTCCATTATACCTTCTGCACCTCTCTCTCTTTCTTCTTCTTCTGGGATCCCAATTATTCTAATGTTGTTTCGTCTTATGGTATCGTTTATCTCTCGAATTCTGCCCTCGTGATCCAGTAGTTGTTTATCTCTCTTTTTCTCAGCTTCTTTATTTTCCATCATTTGGTCTTCTATCTCACTGATTCTTTCTTCTGCCTCATTTATCCTAGCAGTTAGCGCCCCCATATTTGATTGCACCTCATTAATAGCCTTTTTGATTTCTACTTGGTTCGATTTTAGTTCTTTTACTTCTCCAGAAAGGGTTTCTCTAATAACTTCCATGTTTTTTTCAAGCCCAGCTAGTATCTTTAAAGTGATGATTCTGAACTCTAGATCTGACATCGTACTAATGTCCGTATTGAGTAGGTCCCTGGCAGTCGGTACTACCTCTTGTTCTTTTTGTTGAGGGAATTTTTTCCATCTTGTCATTTTGTGCAGAGGAGAATAGATTAATGAGAGAACAAAATGCTAGCAGGGTAACAACGTCCCCAGAAAATATACTCTAAACAAATCAGAAAAGACCTGAAGCAGTGGGAAAAGAAAGGGAAAGAGAGAAAAAAGAAAAGAAAAGAAAAAAAGAAAAAAGAAAAAGATAAAGATAAAAACAAACAAAAGCAGAACAAAACAAAACAAAACAAAAACAGAATGTGATCAAATATGATCAGGCTGGATTATAGATCCGTGCCACACACTAGATTTTGGGTGTATTTTGGTCTGTTAAAAGAAAGTCCCTCCCAAAATTTTAAAGAAAGAAAAACTTATATATGTACAAAAATAAGGGTTGATATGATGAAGGGATGGAATATGACTGTAAAGATGGAAATTATAAAAAATTTTTTTAAAAAAGGATTTGATAAGTTGTTTGAAAAAAGAAAGAAGAGGATTAAAAAAAAAAAAGAAAGAAAAAAGGGAGAGAATGTGATCAGGCAGGGGAGTAGAAAAAAACCATACACTAGAGATTTAGATTATATTTTGATCTGTTAGAAGAAACTATCTCAAGATTTTAAAGAGAGAACAACTTATATATATATGCCAAAAATACGGGTAACTACTATGAAGGGATAGAATATGACTTTAAAAATGAAAAATAAAAAAAAAATTTTTTTTTAAAGGGATTGATAAGATGTTGGTTGAAAAAGGGAAAAAGAAAAATTCAAAAA
>NW_022589735.1:14468946-14700359 GCF_004348235.1 Phoca vitulina | reverse complement strand
AGAAAAAAAGACAGTTAAAAAAAATAATTAACTTTGAAAGACTAAAGAATCATGGTAAAAAAGCCATGAATTCTATGTGCAGTATTCCCCTAGCGCTGGAGTTCTGCCGTTCTCATTGATCGGTAAACTTGGTCTTGGCTGGCTGTTCTCGCTGATCTTCTGGGGGAGGGGCCTGTTGCCGTGGTTCCCAAATGTCTCTGCCGGAGGCAAAATTGCCCCGCCCTTGCCGGTCTGGGCTAAGTAATCTGCTCGGGTTTGCTCTCCGGAGCTTTTGTTCCCTGCAAGCTTTCCGTACAGCTTTGGAGGCGGAGAGTGAAAATGGCGGCCTCCCAGTCTCCGCCCCAGCGGAGCCGAGAACTCGGGGTCCCGCTCCTCAGTGAGCCCCCAGAGAAAAGCGGTCAGTCACTCCCGTCTCCCCGGTCTCCGGGCACACTCTGCGCTCACCCGGCCTGTGACCGCGCCTTTCTATCTGGCACCCGACCCCGGGTGGAGTCTCCAAACCCAGCAGATCCCCGCGGTGCGCTCCCGCACCTCTCCTCCCCGGGGAGGAAGGGGGTGTCTCCCTGGATCTGCTGCTTGTTGGGTCCCTGCTGGAGGAGCAGTGGCCCGACTGTGCCGCGGATCACGGTTTATGGCAACCCCGAGCTGAGAGCCCGCGCCTGGGCTCCGTCTCTGCAGCCGGCTTCCCTGCTCCAATCCCTGGGAGCTCTGCCGCACTCAGGCACCCCCGGTCTTCCTGTGACCCCGAGGGTCCTGAGACCACACTGTCCCGCGAGGGTTCCACCCCCCACTTCGCCACCAGAGTGACGTCCCTCAGCGGAGCAGACTTCTAAAAGTTCCAATTTTGTGCTCCGTGGCTCTATCACTTGCCAGAAGCGGCCGACGGAGGCCCCTCCCCACCGTCTATCTTCCCCAATATCGCCTCGGATTCACTTCTCCGCACGTCCTACCTTCCAGAAAGTGGTCGCTTTTCTGTTCAGAGAGTTGTTGCTATTCTTTTCTTCGATCTCCTGTTGAGTTTGTAGGTGTTCAGAATGGTTTGATCCCTATCTAGCTGAATTCCTGAGAGGAGACGAAATCCAGGTCTCCTACTCCTCCGCCATCTTGCTCCCACCTTTGTTCTATTCTTAAAGAGGGTAACTTTTTGAGGAAGGATACTGCCTAAAACTAAGGCATGTTACAAAACTGTTGAAAATTGACAAAAATTAAAATTTAAAGCAAAAAATGAAAACCTGAGATTATCTTACAGAACAAGAAGAGTAGTAAAGGGCACCTGGGTGGCTCAGTCATTAAGCATCTGCCTTCGGCTCAGGTCATGGTCCCAGGGTCCTGGGATCAAGTCCCGCATTGGGCTCCCTGCTCAGCGGGAAGCCTGCTTCTCCCTCTCCCACTCCCTCTGCTTGTGTCCCCTCTCTCACTGTGTCTCTCTCTGTCAAATAAAGAAATAAAATCTTTAAAAAAAAAAAAAAGAAGAGTAGTAAAAAATACAGAGTATGTGAATACAGAACCAGGAAGGTAATTTTAATTAGTGTTTTATATCAAGCTCTAGTTTTTGAAAACAGAAAATTTATCTTCTTTTCAAGTAGCATTCATGGAATATTTACTAGAATTGAGCATACCTTAGGAAGTGGTTAAAATCAATTTTCATACTATGTATAACATGATGCATTTTTGGAAGTAAATTAAAATACTGTATAAGTAAAAAAAAAATAAGTATGGACAGCACAATATTAATACCCATATGTATTTAAATCTTGTGATTCTGACTTGGTTTTCTTTCTCCTTTTTATATACTTCAGTATAATGCTAAGGTTTTATAATAAACTTGCATGAACTTAATTGAAAGGGTCTTTTTTTTACTATCAAGATTAAATTTAACTAGTGAATAAAGTCACCAAAATAATATTGAAGAAGTTGTTTTTTTTTCCAAAACAAGAGGAAGCACTCTTCTCTTAGGAAAACAGAAAACATTAAGGCAAGAGTCGCAAAGATGTGAGACTCTGTTAAGCGAGGAGTGCCTTGAGATGTAATCATTTTGGTATGGACGCCTCCTGCATTTTTCTCTTCTTTTCCCACGTAGGCATATTCCAAACCCACACATGATACTTGATCCTGTCAAACAATGTTGATTACTGGTCCCCAATGACTTCAGCTGTGGCTAGGAGCTGACTTTGTAAATATGCCCAGACACATTTGCCAATAAGAAAATGTCAACATTCAAAGAAGATCAGTTTGTTACCAAGGCCTAAGACACATGACCACCCAAAAAAGGTTCAATTATAGGAGAACTAAGAACAAGAAGAGCTTGCCCCTTTGTCAAGAGTAAGTATTAAAGGAAAACTAAAACTTAATATTGGACAATATGGTTTGTTTTTAAAATATTGCCTTTATTTGTTAAACAATAAAATATTATACCCTAAATATAGATCCCTTTGATTCTTGGCATAAAAAAAAAATCACAAAAAGAAATTTTTGATCTTTAAAAAAATAAAATAAATGCACTTGTTCAGTTTTTCTTTTAGGAGGCCCCAAGGGAGGCCTGAGGTAGAACACCATTCTCTCCCACCCAGGTCTGAGCACTTTGAGAAGAAACTAAAGCAGCACTTGAGATCAGGTTGAAGGACATGGCTTCATCCAAGTTTATTAGCCAAGTAGCGTTGTGAAGGTTGAAGAGCAAAACATGGCGGAACTCCCCAGGCAGGCCCAGGCAGGAGTGGGAACTGTCTCCCAGAGGATGAGCAATGGATCCTGTACAAAGACACACTTCACCCCACTCGGCACTCTTACCTCTCCCATCTCCTCTGCTGCTCATTTCTTTTGTTCGCAGTTCTAAATGTTGGGAGTGTCCGGGGATTAGTCCTTGTGCCACATTTATTTTTCTGACCATATTCACCTTCTAGAATGATCTCACGCAGGTCCAAGCTGATGTCAGGTTTGGGCTTCTCCTCTGAGCACCTTACTATCTCCACCTGGATGTCTAATAAGCATCTTAAACTCAAATGTATCTAAGACTGAACTCCTGATTTTTACTCCCAGCCCCACCCCAAACAGGTCCTATCCCAGTCTTTCCACCTCACTTCATTGCAAATCCATTCTTCAGTTATGCACTTCAAAATCTTTGATGCATATCTCCATTCTTAATGCTGATCTTTCCTCACACTGCATGTCATCTGTCAGCAAGTTTTGCCATCCATACTTCAAATACGCTTGGAATCCTGTTCCTCCTCACCACCGTTCCTGCTAGCACCGTCATGTCAGTTCCCTCTTCTTGTCACAACCTCCCCTCTCCCCCAGTTGAGTCTTAGGACAGGAGCTGAGTGATTTTACTAAAACACAAGTCAAATTAGGTTAATTCTGGGCTCCAGACAATCTGGTTCCTTGTTCTTTGTCAAAGCTGCAGGAACTCTCTGCTTTAGCCCCCGGCCTTCCCTTCTAAAATTTCGGCACCCATCCCTTGATATTTCTTCTCTCTACTCCACAGTTTTTCCTTTGACACTTTCCACTTTGTTTTTTGTATTAAGTTTTTAATCTTACTTCCAGTAGGGTCAACAGGCAGTGTTATATTAGTTTCAGGTGTATGAATGATTCAACAATGCTAGACACGGCTCAGTGCCCATCATGGTTGCACTTGCCACTTTATTTTATTTTTTTTAAAGATCTTACTTATTTATTTGACAGACAGAGAGATAGCAAGAGCAGGAACACAAGCAGGGGGAGTGGGAGAGGGAGATTCCCGCCCAGCCGGGAGCCCGATGTGGGGCTCCATCCCAGGACCCTGGGATCATGACCTGAGCTGAAGGCAGACGCTTCACCGACTGAGTCACCCAGGCGCCCCTGCACTTGCCACTTTAAAAGCACTTATGTCTCTTACATTTATTTTCTGTGCCTCCTATTAGAATAGTTCTTTGTCTATTTCATTCACATTGGTCTATTTTATTTGCTTCAATTCCAGTGGCTAGAAAGGTATCTGATAATATGTAAGCCCTCGATACTATCTGGTGAATGAATGAATGGTTGGTTGATGTCTACGAGGAAGAAGGGGTGGATTGAGCCCACCATGCTCAGCTGTTTTGCCCAAAGTCACTGTCTTACCAGAACTGCCTTTCCCTAAAGCAGAGTAAGGAAAGGAGCAAAAGGGAGTCCCTGTGTGTTGTAGTGAATGGAGCTCCAAGAACATAGGAGGAAGCACAAGGACTAGGGAGTAAGATGCCCTGTAAACGCATTCTTTGTTTCCATATTATCAATGAAAACCTACTGTAATATTGCAGTTACGATCCCAGGGAATCTAAAACTGAGGTCTTCTTACTCTAGTCTGAGAGCCCAGTCTGGCCGGCAAAGGGTTTTCTGTATGGCTCTTGACTGAAGAATTCCCTTTCAATTTTGCAAAGATTATAAGGAAGAGCAGGAGGGCAGCCTCCTGCTCAAATGCATCACCTTCAAAGCAAGAGAATGTTTGAATTTCATTATGTTTAATTTTCCATATGTGATCTCGCTTGTGCAATCAGTGCTACACTAAGAACCACCCCCCACCACCAACACACACACACACACACACACACACACACACACTACCGTCTTCAGAAGACTGCAATTCAAACATTCTGCATTTACCCCCATCTCAGTGGGAAAAACAGTGCTTCCTCCTGACATATTCTCAGGCCCTGAGTGAAGAGCAGCAGGGTGGAGTCTGTCCTTAGCTTTTTCTTCCAGCTGGAGACATCAGGTGCTCTCTGTAAGGGCACTTTGAAGAATAGGCTGACACTGCAGTGCATTTGGGAAATGGTGTCTGAGAGACAATAAAAGGGGTCCTGGCTTAAAGTATATTAAGGGATCACAGGAGTACATCTTGACTGCACGCTCAGATCTTTTGATTCAAAGACACACATCTTCTCATCTCCTAAGGGGTGAGGCCAACCTAGCGCAGAATATAGACGAAGCCTCACAAACAGGGTTGCCAACTGCATGTCAGAGATAATTAGTGAGAACACGGCAAGAGGCTGCCCTCGGTGCAGAGGAAAAACGGATTAGGGAGGAAACTCTAGGTGTGTGCGTGGGGAGCCACCAGCCTAGATGTGCAAGGCACACACGCACCGAAGTGGCACTCATGGGCTCCCTGTTTCCCAGGGGAGGAGACATAGAGTATGCTGGTACTTCCGGGTGGCTTTGCTGGTCCACGACTTTGCTTATTTCACTGACATCCTTTTTTCGAGAGTAACAGGAGGCCAGACGGTGGGAGTGGACATGAGCAAGGAGAATGCCAAATGTCATCATTCACATACCAGATTCTGGCTACATATGTGGTTAAGATTGGAACCAACCCAGTCCCATTCTATGTCCATTTTATTTGTATAATGTATTTATATACATTGTATACAATGTATACATTGTATTTGTATAAATGTATTTAATTGTGTACATTCTATTTGTATAAAAACATTGTATTTGTATAAATGTATACAATTTATTTGTGTCATTTCCCAAGAGGATTTGAGATTAACTATCAAAGGCAGGCCTACCATAAAATACAAATATTGGAAATTGTGAGAAGAGAAAGAATGCAGGTATGGGAAATCTGTGGCCTACAAATAGCTGTTGTGATCAACTTTCAAATTTCTTTCAGTTTGCCATCATCCAACTCGTTTCCTGGTAGAATGACATGGGTCTCACAGCTCATCAATCCCTGCGAGCCACTGATGAACCTCTATAACACAGTCTTCTCATTCTGTTCTATAGCCAATTGCCCAGGAAACTCGTGGAACAGATCCCCTAGCTTTCTAATTCAAGATGCTTCTCTGAATTCAATGTTGCTTTTGCCACTGACATTTTTATCTGGAAATGCAGCGGATGGAAACACATCTTATCACCCATTGCCAATTAATAAATAGAGAAATCGTCAGAGAAGCAAACTGACAGAGCTGGTGAAATGCCCCCCTCCTTTTTTTGCATTTTTCCAATTCTTTTTGAACTTACTCTCTTACCAGAGATAATGTGGGGTTTTTTGTTTTGTTTTTGTGTGTGTGTGTTTTCTTTTTTTCTTTTTCAAAATTTCATTCACTTCTATCATTCCACTGTAATTTAATTGGGCTGTTTTTCCACCTTCCACATCCTATTCACTCACTCCGCAGGCTCCTGCCTCCTCTCCTGCAGAAATGAAGATGGGTGAAGGTTTCTTTGAAGTCATTTCAGCTCCCACGAGAGAGTACATGCTACCTCATTATCAAAAAAAAAAAAAAAAAAAAAAAAAAAATCACGGTAGTACAAATACAGACCTAGCCAAGCATGTTCACCACAACTCCAAGAGCTTCCAGCCTTGTCTGGGTTCTTTAAAATCATGTTTTATTTAATGAATAGATGACACCAGCATGATAGATGCCAATAATCCTGATATTTCACTATACTCTTCAATGGCTAAAGCCATTATCCAAGGATTCTTTCTGGGGGCATTTTTTCTTAATGGGACACCATGTTCCTACCACCTGCCATGGTAGGAACCATGCTGTCTCGCCTGTCTGCAGACCTCCACACTGATATACTCTATAGCTTATTCAACAAGTCCATTTTGATATAAAAAATGTACCTTCCATCTCAACATATTTGAGAATGAATCAAAATATCTTCACTACATGGTTCACTTCAATGGCTCTATCCCAGTGAATCAGACTTCCCACCATGCAACATACACAAGCCCCCAAAACAGACACCTCACCTGTTCACCTGAGGTGAGAACACCTCAAACCTTAACCCTCAACCCAATTCAATTCCATCACCAAGTCCTCTTTACGGTACATCTGAAATAGTTCTCAGACATATTATTTTCCCTTTAATGCCATAGCATCCTGGTCTGTAATTCTGCCATTTTGAACATTTGCTCCAGTGCTTCTACAAAAAAGCTGGGATTTTCATTTAACAATGCAACTCTGATTAGGGTATGTAGTATCCACACTCCACTCACACAGAATGCATGTGACCCAGCAGTGATTTTCCTTTGCTTTTATGGTCAAACCCAAAATCCTCAACTCATTATTCATGGCTCCTACACGGCTTGGTCTCATCATCAGCCATACTCATCCTTCTCTTCCTCTGGTTCTTCTAACACTCCACTCTCATTCTGCCATAGGACTTTTGCACATGATGTGGTCTTGCTGAGTAGCCAGCACTCTCACCTTCCAGGTCTCAGCTAAGTGTCTCTTTCTCAAGGAAGCCTCCTCTAGGCTCTCAGGCTACATCACACAAATTTCTTATACTCTCCTCTGTTTTTTCCCCCTCAGATCACTGATCTGAGCATTTGTGATTTCATTTTTTATATCAACAGTGTGATTCCTGAATCACTATTTTTTCTCTCCCATGAGACTGTCAACTCCACAAGCAAGAAGTATTAAGTTCAGGAACCACTCTACTCCAGTGTCCAAGAGAGTTGCTGAAATTAGCAATCAGCTGGCTGGCTGAATGATTAACAATTTAGAATACAAATTTATGGGTTTTGCCTTAGATTTACAGAAGTAGAGTCAATGGATTTGGTTTCCAGACTCCCTCTTTTAAAAAAGTATTTCAACATGATTTTGATCTAGCCCTGGCTGGGAACCACTGTTTTAAGAGCTATTTCTTTACTCACAACAACTGATAGCAATGCATAGGGGTTTTTCCTCTACAATTTTCTGGACACCAACTGGGTGTCCTAGAATTAATCCAATTCTGACAGTAACTGAAGTTAGTGTCAGACTCCACAGATTCAAGGGCTCATTCCCACAAGACTGGCCTCACTTTATATGATAGACTCAAGTCATGGGACCCTAGAGTAACCACACTTCTGTCCAACTTGGCTACAATGTCATGGCGTCCCATAACCGCCACCCATCGCCCCAAGGTTTGATAATTTACTGGGAGAGTTCATGAAACTCAAGGAAATATTTGCTATAACCAATTTACTATAAAAAATACAGATAAATAGACAGATGAAGAGGTACATAGTGTAAGGTCTGGAAATGTCCCAAGCACAGGAACTTCTGTCCCTGTGAAGTTGGAGGATACCACTCTTCTGGTACATGGAGATGTTCCCCAAAATCATAAATTCTCTGAAGCCTACAGTTAAGGGATTTTTATGGAGGCTTCACCATATAGGTGTGAGCAATTATTAACTCAATCTCCAGGCTCTCTCCCCTCCCTCAAGTATGGGGTTGAAAGTTTCAAGCTTCTGGTCATGCGTATTCTTTCTGGTGATCTGCCCCCATCATGAAGCGACTCAGGAGCCCACCAAGAGTCACCTCCTTAGAACAAAAGATGATCTTATTATCCAAAAAATTCCAAGAGATTTAGGAACTCTGAGAATGAGCCTCCTATCACCCCTACCACTCAGGAAATTAAAAGGTTTCTAGAAGCTCTGTGTGAAGAACTGGGGGCAGAGACCAAATCTATTTATGTCACAACTGTCTTAGAAAATATCCACACAATGCAGGAACTTTTCATACAACTTCAAGGGGTGATGATCTTAACTCTGATTAGGCATTTTCAATGCGAGTGAGGGGTTGGTACTAGTAAAGAGTCACAACTTAAAAAGCTGTTTATTTCATTTTCATTGCTATAATTTGAATTCTAGTTCTTCCAATATATGTAGGTATGTGATATTGAAGAATTCACATAACCTTTCCAAGTCTCGGTTTTCTCACTTAAAATTGTGCTTATTTCAAAGCATAACTGAACAAATAAAGGACTCTATATACAAGTGCTATGAGACAAATATGCTGTCTTAATGAAAGACATTCATGTTAAGAAAAAAATGCTAAGATGTAAACTTTAGGTATATCTAAGAAACATTTGAGTTTCCAGAGAAAGACAGTGGTTGCTTATACTCATCTATCTCCATCTACTATATGGGAAAACAAACAAACAAACAAACGAACAAAAACAAACACAAATTCAGATCAACAAGTATGGCAAACAAAGCTTTTCAGAACCCAAACTTAGAGCCTGAGTAGGATCAGTTACTATGGACTTCCATCTCTGCTTAAGAAGAGAAATCAAAAGCTTGAAGCAGCAGACCAAGCTCCAGAGCTCAATACACAGAGGACAGGGGGCAGCAACTGTAGGTGGGCAAGAAGAGATCAGAGGCCCAATGACAGAATATGGATAAAAATCATCTCCCAGGCGGAGAGACTCACATCCTAAATGCCAAATTGGAACAATGTTGAGACACAGTGGTTCTGTGCATGGTTGATAAATAATCCACAGGCAGAGATTTGGGAATGCAGGAGCACAGATTAGAATCTCAAGAAGGTACTACTCTGGGGAAAAAGGGTAGGGTTTTGCATAGGATTGGGGGTGAATGGAAGAAGGAAACAAGCACTGGAAATTAAAGGGTCTATAGATATTTTAAAAATAGTAATAAAATCAGGAGACATAAAGTCCCCCCTCCCCACTAAAACCAAGCACTATTAATTTCTAAAGACTGCAATGCAATGAACACAGATAAGAGGGCACCCACAAACTAGAAATGGGGTCAGCCAAACATACACTCCTCCCTGCCTATGTACCCCATTATTGCTCATACAGAAAGAGAAGCCATTTCAAAATGAGCATACTTGGCAAACAACATCCACAAAGGTATTATTAATAGAAGAATCTGAGGAGGTTAGCTCTGATTGGAAAAGAATTGTCCAATAAAGATAAAGTGGGTGAAAACCTAACAGTACAACCTGAACTAAACATTCTCACACAACTATTTGTAGAAATAAGTCAAATCAGATTCAGCTTAAAAAAAAAAATACAAGACATTGAAGAAAAAGATAAAATAGCCATGAGCTGGAAAATAAAGAGACAAAAAGATTCATAGAGACATGGAAAAAATGATAGAAGACCAAAGAGATAACTAGAGAGTTTGAAGAAAAGCAAAGCGATGCAATGAAATATTTAAATTTAAAGATGCAATCTAAGAAAACTTTCCAAAAAGAAAACAAGGTTGTTAGGCATTCCAAGACTCCACTATATACCTAAAGTAATGCAACCAGGCTCATGAGTTCTAAGATATATCCTGGTAAAACTTAAATATTAAGGATAAGGAAAAAAAAAATCCCCTGAACCTCTAAGTAAAAAGGCTAAGTTACTTTAAAAAAAAAAAAAAATCAGGTTGGCATCAGACTTTTACACCAAAATATATAAAGACAATGGAGAGTACCATTTTAAAGAAACTTTAAAGACAAAGTGTGAGGGATGCCTGGGTGGCTCAGTGGGTAAGCATCTGCCTTTGGCTCAGGTCACGATCTCAGGGTCATGGGACTGAGCCCCACATTGGGCTCCCTGCTCAGTGGGGAGCCTACTTCTCCTTCTCCTGCCCACTCGTGCTCTCTGTCGCTCTGTCTCTCTCTCAAATAAATAAATAAAATCTTAAAAAAAAAAAAAAAGACAAAGTGGGAATCAGGAATCTTACGTCCAGACAAGCTCTTCTTCACACAACAAGGCTACAAACAATGGAAATGTGCTAACATCTCCGGAACACTGTCCCCATGAACAACTCCTCAGGATCTGCGAGGACACAAGCTTAATCCCACCAAGAGAGGATAGAGCAAACTCCAGCAGTAGGACTAATAGTAAGCATTAAATATGCATAAGCGCAGATTCAAGGTTAAAGGAAATATGGACGGTCAAGGTAGAAGAACAGGGCATCCAGGTTACGTATTTTGACCCAGTAGAAATAATTCAATGAAAAATAATCCAACGAAGGAGAAAGAAACACTAAGAGATGTTAGGTAAGCTCACTGATTATCACATAGGTGGAAGTATGTCAAAACCAACAGGAGGCATCTAAATAAGGGAAAGAGGATTAAGGATAGCATACAAATTATTATCATAAATGTAACAACTAGCACAGAAACAAACAATGCTTCCTAATAAACAAGGGCACTCTGGACAAAGAGGCCAAGAAAATAGAGCACAGAGAAAAAGAAAAGCAGTAATTATAGCTTCTTATGATTCAGCTGAGACCAGACATTACATTTAAGTAATGTACATATACATGATTCCAAGTAAGTAAATATCAGTAGTTTAATGTTAAAGAAAGATCTTCCACTTTACTTCTCACTGGTCACTCTGGAATGCTTGGAATACCAGAATCAGCTGGAACCAGTACCTTCCCAACAGCTGTACCCCATTTAGTGGTGATGCCACCATCATGGTAACCACCGATCTTAGGAACTAGACCAGAAACTCAGTTCAAATTTCCTAACGCAGGGCAATGGTTGGTAGGTGTGATTCATTTAGCTTTGCCTTGTCTCATCCTTTTCAAAATCTGTCCCAGCACTAATTTTCATAATCAGCTGGAGTGTAGACTTCAAAGAGGACTCCCCTCCCTGCAAGACACAAATAGTCTCCACTTGGGGTTCTAGCTTTCTCCTATGCTGCTGCATTAATTACCACATGGAGATCCGTACTCCCTTTTCCTCACCTTCAGAGGATCAAGAGTTTGCAAAGAACTCAGGGGCTCTGCCCCAGTCTGCAGCACACACCTATACAATACTGTATGTAATAATGCATATATATGGGATCATATAGGACATAATCTATAAATAATATGAAATAGGCTTGTTTTACCTACTTTAAAAAATCAGAGGCACACAAAACCCTATTACATACTAAATGCAAAAAAATACAGTTAAAAGCACATCATTCATAAAAGCTAAAAAAAAAAGGGAGGGGGTTTGAGGAAATGTATACCATGAGAATACTTGTGCTGAGTACCAGTGTTGTATGTAAGCAATGAATCACTAAATCCTACACTTGAAACTAATATTATACTTTATGTTAACTGGAATTGAAATAAAAACTTGGATAAAAAGAAAGAAAGAAAGAAAAGAAACAAGGAACAGCAAACAAGGTAGAATTCAAACCAAAAAGCAGTAAATGTGACAAAGATCTTTTAACTTTTACAAATACATGAACCAAATACAAGCATATCACGAATCCTAGGAACTTTAAAACACTTTTTTTCCTCCTTCCTTTCCCTAAAACCCAAGCTGATAGAAAATGGGCAAAATACATGAATGGTTCACAGAAAAAGTTACAGCAAAGGTCTTTGAGACCGTGGAAAGATGCTCCAGCACATAATAAAACCAAAAGTAAACTGAGAGAGACATCAAAGTCACAATAAAAATCAGTCCTCCTTCCCTCATATCAGGGCTCCAAAGGATCCTTCTCCCTTCACCCACCCAAAAAAAAATCAGGGGTTCTCAGCTTTTACCATATATTGCCATCAGCCAAGGAACTTCATATACACTGACGCTGTGTTAGGTCACCCAGACATACTGAGCCAGTGCGGGGGATAGCTGAGCGCTAAGAATGAGAGGTTTGCCAGGTATTTCAAAGATGCTTAGCAGAAGGAAAACCACTGAGAAAGATGCACAATGACTGGGAAAGTAGTCAGACTTTCTCTCTACATTGAGCATATTCACAATAGCAAGTAGATCGAATTTTAAAAGTCCCTAAGCTAATATATAAATTTAATGCAGTCCCAATAAACATACCATTAAGTTTTCTGGGAGCTACAACAGGCACTTATAAAATGAGAACATAGCTAGGAAACCCCAGAGAAAAGCATGAAAGGCTGACTAGCCCTAGGACTTAATACATTATCAAAACTCTAATTAAAATACTGTGGTATTGGAGCATGTGTCGACTGACCAACAGAACAGGATACAAAGTCCAAAAACAGACCTCAAAACATAGAAATTTAGTAAGTGATAAAGAAGGCATACCAAATGGCTGGGGGGAAAAGGGGGACTTGACAGCAAATGTTCTTGAGAAACTGCTGAATGGTAATTTTGGACTCATACCTTACACCAAGCAGATAGGAGATCTAAATATACTGGAAGAAAACATGGGTGAATTTCTTTACAACTGTGATGTGGGTCGAACTCAAAATCCAGTTGCAATAAAAAGGCGAATAAATTCACATAAAAGAAGTTCACATGGCAAAACAACAGAATGAATGAATAGAAATTTGGAAGAAAGCAATTGCAACATGTTTATCAAGTCAAAGGCTAATTTCTCTGCTACATCAACAACTCACAGTGAGGGAAAAAAAAAACCCAGGCTGATAGAAAATGGGCAAAATACATGAACGGTTCACAGAAAAGTTACAGCAAAGGTCTTTGAGACCATGGAAAGATGCTCCAGCACATAATAAAACCAAAAGTAAACTGAGAGAGACATCAAAGTCACAATAAAAATCAGTCCTCCTTCCCTCATTAAATGAAACCGGGGCTCCTTGGGAAAATGGTGCTGTCCAGGTTTGGGGTAAAAAAAGGGGGGGGTAAGGTTAACCCTAAATATTGTATTTTAGAAAGCAAAACAGGCTCAAAATTAATGAGGGAATGCCAGGTGGGCACAGGAGTGTGCTAGATTGGCTACCGGTGGTCAAATTTGGGACAAGCAAAGGATCAAAAACATAATGAAAGTAGTAAGTTACAGAATTCTAGATTTTAAAAAGGGATCTATGAGTTCATACTGCATATTCAAGAGACAAAGAGGGAGAGAGAAGAACAAACAAGAAGGCAGAAGCTCTTCTTTCACAAGAATGCTACCTAATAAGTAAGGAAAAAGCAACACAGCAAACACCACCATTTTCAAGTCCCCAAATAAGAAAAGATTCAGGCAAGGATCATCGAGAAGTGCTAAAATGAACAGATCCAATTTTAGGGGGTGTATTAGTTTTCTATGGCTTTTGTAACATATTACCAAAAATTTAGGAGTTTAAAACAAGACAAATTTGTGGACTTACAGTTCTGGAAGTTAGAAGCCAGACGTGGACTCACTGTGCTAACATCGTGGTACCGGCAGATTTTTTTTAGGTATTTGCATTCCTTTCTCAAAGCCCTATGGGTGAATGTGGTTCCTGGCCTTGTCCAGCTTCTAGAAGGTGCCTGCACTCTTGAGTTGCGGTTCCCTTTCTCCACCTTCAAAGCAAGCATATTTTACATCTCTGATCATTCTACCTTCATCACATCTCCCTCTGACTCCTCTAGCCATATTCTACTTTCAAAGACCCTTGTGATTATATTGGATCTACCTGGATAATCCAGGCTAATTTCCCTATATTCAGGTCAGCTGGTTAACAACCTTAATTCCAACTGCTACCTTCATTCCCCTTACCCATCTTTAACCTAACAGATTCACAAGTTCCAGGGATTAGGGCATGGATATCTACAGGGATGTGGGCATGGAGGTGGTATTATCCTGTCTACCATGGTAGGGGAGAAATTTGCATGCTCTCCAAGTTTTATACTCCAGATTACTATTTTTTAAAAGATTTTATTTATTTATTTGACAGAGAGAAAGAGAGAGAGAGAGCAAGAGTGCACAAGCAGGCTGAGGGGCAGAGACAAAGGGAGAAGCAGGCCCCCCACTAGCAAGGAGCCTGACTCGGGGCTCGATCCCAGGACCCCGGGATCATGACCTGAGCTGAAGGCAGACGCTTCACCGAACTGAGCCACCCAGGCGCCGCTCCCCGCTGCCAGATTACTATTGATTCTTTTAAAGGAATGAAAAGTACCTCCGAAAGAGACAGTTCTAGCTTAACTAAGGGCTCAAAAGTAGCTTCACCGGTAATGGGACAAATGAGCCTCTGGGTATAAAGCAATAGGAAGAATATTAACTCACCCGTGTAATATTTTTGTCCAAAATATGTAATCTTAATTAAAGCATGAGGAAAGAAATCCACAAATTCAGACTGTGACACATTCGACAAACAACTGGCCCGGGGTCTTCAAAAATTTCCAATGGCATAAAAGGAAAAGTGGCAAGTGAACTGTTAGAGATTAAAGGAGTCCAAAGGGATGTGACTGGGAAATGCCACGAGTGATTCTTGATTAGATCCTGAGGGGAAGGGGGCAATCACCAAGACACGTATTTCTAGAGAATTAGAGAATTTTAAATCTGGTCTGTTTAACACGCACAAGTAATTTATCCCTATTAAATGCTTACACATGACCACGAAATTATGGTCATGTGAAATAATGCCCTTGCTCTCAAGAGACGGCATTTTAGGGGGCGATACCATGAGGTCTTCACCGAGCTTTCCAACAGTTCACCAGGAAGGGGGGGAGGGGTGCGTGAGATGTGTGGGGGAGGGTATGCAGAGAAAAATAGCAAAAGTGAGTATGACAAAAATAGTAACATTTGGTGAAATTAACCGAAAGGGGAACTTCAGGGCTCAATTTTTCTTACTTGTGCTTGCCATGTGCATGGTCTGGTTCACCCCAGGGCACCAACGATCACCTCATTAGTCTCAAATATTTGACCAAATACACCAAATACCAAACCCTCAATCTTCTGAAAAGCTAAAACGTTTCCTTCTATGTATTGTTCAATTGTGCGTCTCTTGCCAGATTTTTGAACTTGCCTTAAATGCGTCACAACTGAGACTTGAATTATCCGGCTACCATGAACCTCTCTAGCTAGAAAACTCGTCTCTTTGCTTCTTCCAAGAGTTTGTGGAAGTTGCGCTGCCTTCGGGAACAGATGGTTAAGATGAACACAGTAAGAGAGCTTCTGTCTTTCATACCTAAGGAAACGTCTTCTTTCCTCTGTCCAGGTCAAGAAAAAAAAAATGGCAATTTCTCTCCTGGCTCCAAATGGACAGGTTTGAAGACTTGTTTGTTTGCAAACAATTCCATAACAGAAGAGATTCTTTTTTGACCTAAACAGCTTCTACCACACTACAGACATTTCACATGTTAAAGATACATAAGGGAGATTTTTCTAAGTCGCATTTTCACACATTCTTTAGAATAGAAGCCTTTCAAACCCACGCCATCCTATTTTGAGGGTGTAACTTTGATTTCCAAACAGCAGATGTGTGGATAAGCAGAAGGGACATGACATAGGAGCGTGTCCCCCTTACGAAGCTGGTATAAATGTTTCAAAAGCTATTCTCTCTAACATCTAGGGCAATTTTTTTTTTTTTCTCACAGAAGTTTCCTTATGATTCCGGCATTGTATCACCTGATGAGCTACACAGCTCCTTACTATTCCAGATGATACACAACTGGGTTTTTGAGAACTCTTTATTAAAATGCCCTTAAGTCATAAAAGCGTACTTTGAAGTAGAACAGTAGGCCGCTGCTTCAGTAAGTTGAAGATCAAAGATGTTGCTATCCCCAATGGCCAATGAGAACGAAAACTTGATTTTAGTGCAGAAGTGTTTGGGGAGAAGAAACGATTTCTTGCTGATGAAAGAAAATGGGAAACAGAGCAAGGAGGCTGTGGACCTATCTTCCTTCCTACGCACGCAGTTCATGTATTTCTCCAAGAGCCTATCAGACCTTCTTTCAATCAGTCTTTTCAAATTTCAAACCTTTTCTTCAATTCACCATTTTTTTTGCTTCTCAAAAGCTGGCCCCTTATCTTTGCCCTTAAAAGAGACCACGCTGGCTGGCTCCCCTACAGACAGGCCCTCTGAGGTGGGTGTGCGCCATGTCTTATTCTCAGCACCCTCGTTCTGATACGAGCCACCCCACATTAGACTATTTTTCTTCCTCATTATTTTTCCATTCATGCTTTGTGAAAGCTAGCAACAGGACCGCAGAACAAAAATGCTCACAGCAGCTCCACGAGAAGCTGTGTGGTATCAAATTTTGAGACAGACTGTTGACTAGCCATTTGCTTTGTACTTTAGAGGTTACTGGCTAGTGAGGGAAATGGAGCCAGTCTGACATCTCTTGATCATATACCTCCCGGGGTTTTCCTGAATTCTGAAGCAAAATGGTCAGTTAATCTCAGCACGTGCCGTTAAAGAAGGTGGAAGTGGGCTAGGGAAGCCAGACTGCCCAGAACCCACTCCTATACCAATGGATCGGCGTCTCTGTCCTACAGCCCGGGAGACCTTCTGGGGTGACCTGACAGAGGACGCCTGCGTCGAGCCAAGGCTCAGTCTTGAGGCTTCTAGTGAAGTCTCAGTTTGTGTTAAATAATGTACTCATCACACTATTTGATATTTAATTCACATTCAAGTATGGTTACCAAACCAGGAGAGGTAGAGTTTTAGATCTGAGGATAACCCACTTTGTATTCTCTCTCAGAACTAATGGAGGTTGTAGCCTAAGGAGCCATTCCTTTTGAAATGTTCAAGAATTCCCACAACTACACAAAATCACATGTGGAATGCCCTGAAGAGCTCACCAGAGCCCAAAGCCAGTATCACACAGTCCCTGCCAAATGGATGGGTGGATACGTGTGTATATCAGAACGGGGAACTGAGGAAGTACGGGACTGAACACAGTTCTGCCCTCAAATCTCCCTACAAAATGAGAGCACAGTCTAAGAATTTATGTCTATCTCCTAGGGCTTAATTCTGCACCTAAACACTCCCAGTAAACAGATAGACTACAGATATTAACACATAACATGAATCTCTACAGTAAGTAGACTTTTCCCTTTCTATGTAATTTTTCTCGAATGCCTTAAATTTTAAAAAATGAATGGCATGGAGTCAATGAGGTCACAAAGATACATGCAGTCATATAAATATTTCCAACTGCATACTGATATGCATATGGATGTATTCTGATACGCTCTTATATATGATCTTCCATATTTAAAAGCTCATTTTCTCCAGGCATTCCCTCCTACCTCTACCCCAAGTAAACAAACGTGTTTGAGGACAAAGAGTTCTAGCTGGAATATGCTTTCATGAAATAGGCTTAAACTTTTTAAAATGTTATTTATTTTTTTATTCAAGTATAGTTAACATACGGTGTTATATTAGTTTCAATTGTACAATATAGTGACTCAATAATTCTACACACTACTCAGTGCTCATCCTGATAAGTGTACTCTTAATCCCCTTCACCTATTTCACCCATCCCCCAACCATCCTCCTCTCTGGCAACCACCAATTTGTTTTCTACCTTTAAGAGTCTAAGGTCTTTTTTTTTTTTTTTTTGAAAGAGAGAGAGAGAGCTCACTCGCTTGCGAGCAGTGGAGGAGGGGCACAGAGAGAATCTCAAGCAGAATCCATGCAGAGTGCAGAGCCTGACATGGGGCTTGATCCCACAACCCTGAGATCATGACCTGAGCTTAAATCAAGAGTTGCCACTCAACCAACTGAACCACCCAGGTGCCCCCAGAGTCTGGTTGTTTCTCTTTTTTAATTCGTTCATTTGTTTTGTTTCTTAAATTCCACATGAGTGAAATCATATGGCATTTGTCTTTCTCTGACTTATTTCTCTTAGCATCATACCCTCTAGATCCATCCATGTTGTGGTAAATGGCAAGACTTCATTCTTTTTTATGGCTGAGTAATATGTTGAAGCAAACTGTGCCATCGGGACTGAAGACTCTGTGAGTCTCAGCTTATTCTCAAGTGAATGGTTTGGATCAAACCGGCCATCTGTTGGCAACCCCACTAATTCATGGGTCTACCTTCATTCTTCCTTGCCTCACTCTACCACTATTAATTCTTCTTTGTTTTTGAAAGATTTACTTTCTTACTTATTTTAGAGGAGGGGAGAGGAGGGGCAGAGGGAGAAACTCCAAGCAGACTCCTCGCTGAGCAAAGAGCCTGACGCACAGCACAAACTCACAACCCTGAGATCATGAAACCAAGAGTCCAACGCTTAACCAACTGCACCATCCAGGTGCTCTCCTCCACCACGATTACTTCTATGTAATATAACAGCAGCTTCATGTTCAAAGGCTTAATCAGGAAAAGTATTTTGAGTATCTAGTTTAGGGAAAGGGTGATGTGAGCCTCTTAAAAAAGTTGGAAACATTTAAATTTAGAATGCACTTTTGAGGGAGAGGAAATGAGAACACCTCGTGATCATGAAATGATGCTTCCTTCTTTTGTTTTCCTGTGAGGCCGATAATGAGAGTCATACATCCTGCTTCCAAGAAGTCAGCCACAGGAATGAACAAGGCAATTAGGAATCACATCAGTGTTGCTGCTGCTTCTTCATTTTAATAAAGAGACTACTTTAAAAGCAGTTTTAGGTTCACAGAAAAACTGGGTAGAAAGTACACAGATTTTTCACTTATCCCCTCCCCACTTGCATGCACAGTATTCCCCACTATCACAATATCATCACCCAAAGTCCATAGTTAATACCGTGGTTCGCTCTCAATGTCGTGCATTCTGTGGACTTTGACAAATATATAATGACATATATCCACCATTGTAGTATTGTACAGAATTGCTTCACTACGATAAAAGGCCTCTGAGCTCTGCCTATTCATCCCTCTCTCCTCACCAACCCCTGGCAACCACAGTCATTTTACTGTCTCCAGAGTTATACCTTTTCCAGAATGTCAAAGAGTTGGAAGCATACAATTTGTAACCCTTTCATATTCACTTATGAATAAAGTAAAAACTGAGCAACAAGCATTTACACTTCCTCCATGTCTTTTCATGGCTTGATAGCTTATTTCCTTAGAGAATTAAATAATATTCTATTGCATAGATGTACAATCTACTGACCTAATGAAGGACATCTGGTTGTGTCCAAGTTTTGGCAATTTGGAATAAAGCTTCTATAAAACATCTTAGTACAGGTTTTTGTGCAGATCTAAGTTTTCAACTTATTTATGGAAATACGAAGAAGCATGACTGATGGATCAAATGGTATGTTTACCTCTGTCAGAAAGTGTCAAATTGTCTTCTAGAGTGGTTGTTTGATTTTGCACTCTCCCCAATATATATAGAAGTTTCTTTTGTCCTACAGTGTCTCCAGCATTTGGTGTGGTCAATATTTCAAATGTTCTGAATTTTCACCATTTTAATAGATGTGTCATGGTATCTCATTGTTGCTTTAATTTCTAATTCCCTAGTAACAACATACTGGACATCTTCTCATATGCTGTTTGCCATTTATGTATCACTGTTGCTGAGGCATCTGCTCAGATCTCCTGCCCACTTTTTTTTTTAAGATTTTATTTATTTATTTGAGAGAGAGAGAGAGGGAAAGCACAAGAGGGAGAGTGAGAGGGAGAAGCAGACTCCCCACTGAGCAGAGAGCCTGATGTGGGACTCGATCCTAGGACGCTGAGATCATGACCTGAGCTGAAGGCAGACGTTTAACCGACTGAGCCACCCAGGCGCCCCTCCTGCCCACTTTTAAACAGGACTATTCAGTTTCTTACTATTCAGCGGTAAGAGTTCTTTGTGTATTTCAGATAACAGTCCTTTATTAGATGTTTTTTTTTTTTTTTCCCCAAATACCTTCTATTCTTTGGCTTGTCTTTTCATTCTCTAAATGACTGCTTCTGTTTAAAGTTTTTCTTCTTCTTTTCATTCTTCATTGGACCATGGGTACTAGAAAGAATGATTAAATAGAGATAATACCAGTTCACTGGAGTGATTTTACCTGAACAACATATGAAGGTCTCAACCATCTGTCGCTCGGTCATTGAGTAACACTAAAACGTTTTGCTTGCATAGTCTATTGGAACAATGTGGTCACAAGTTCTTTCTGTAACTCTTTAAACTCTTTCTGGAAGGAATGAAGGGAGTAGATAAGCATTTTTCCAACTGACAGATGGGAACCTGGATATTCAGAAGTTAAAGAGATCTCCTGACCTTTACTTAGTAAGTAAGCAACCAGACTGATTATCAGCCACTTTCCTCTATGGGGTTATTCAGTGGAATGTTCTGGTGTGCATGGATGTAGTCATTTCAGTGAGTAGCTAAGTCTGTAAATACCATGATTAGGTGGTCCTAGGTAGCACTTTGTAACATGCTTTCACTCCACGGAATAAAAGGAAAAATGACAAAAAATCATCCTGATGGGAAAGGATTCAATGTATACATGAAGTAGGAAAATTATGTTTGAAATACTGGTCTGCTTCTTCCTTAGCAGCTTTACTAATATATAATTGATATACCAAAACCAACCCTGCACATTTAATGTACACAGGTAATTTGGACATATGCATAGCCTGGGATACTATCACCAAGTAATGTTTATTATCAAGATAATATGTTTATAATAAACATATGCATCACCCCCCAAAGTTTCCTTGTGTCTCCCTCACCCTTTATGTTTTGTGTTTTTAATGTATGGATCAATAGCCAAAAAAAAAATGCAATCTGCTTTGACATGTTCTAGTTTAACAGGTCTAGCATTTAATTGTTCTATGAAAAGGTATTGGATAATTTGTATCTTAGACACAAAACTCTCCGACTTCCCATATTTTGTCCTTTGGACACTAAATGAGTGAACTGATTTTTCCAGAGGAAAGCGGTAGAACATAATTACATCTATGTCTCAAAAACATGATTGGGTGTATTTTTGTGTTTCCTTTTCAATCACATACACCATACACACACACACACACACAGCTCCTACACACACACCCTACCAACACACACACACACACACCTCCTACACACACACCCTACCAACACACACACACACACACACACTCTCACACTTTGAAAAGAAAAAGAACTCTTTGTCCTATAGTTTTCTTTTTTTCCCTCTGTGCTTTGAAGCAGCAAGTTCTACCACCTCAGAAGAGCAGACTGTCCTCTTTCTCCCTGCTTAGGAAAGGGAAAAAAAATCTCTTTTTTTCTGGCTGAGCTAAGAAGTGGCAAAAGACTACCTAGCATGTTCTCTTCTACCAGTGTCCAGTTGTTCAGTTTGAGTATATTTTACAGTGGGAGAAGTGTAATCTGTACTCAGACGTTGTCATGGGCTGAATGTGGGTCTCCCCTGCAAATTTGAAAGTTGAAGCTCCAAGTCCCAGGGTGGCTGTATTTGGAGAAGGTATCTCTAAGGAAGTAATTAAGGTTAATTAAGGAAGTCATAAGGGTCTCTCTCTCTCTCTGTCTCTTTTTCTCCCCCTTTTCCCTCCTCTCTCTCCGGCTCCCCCATCATGCACACATACTGCAAAAAGGCCATGTAAGGACAGAGACAGAAGGCGGCCATGAGCAAACTAGGTAGAGAGCCCTTACCTGGCACCAAATTGGCCAGAAACTTGATCTTGGTCTTCCAGCCTCCAAAACTACAAGAAAATTCATTTAAGCCAGCCAATCTGTGCTGGGTTTTATGGCAGTCTGACCTGACTAACACAGCCTTCTTCCACTTAACTATTGCTATATAATGAATCATTCTAAAACTTAGTGTCTGAAAACCACAACCATCATTTTCTTATCTCTCTTAATTTCTGTGATCAGAAGCTCTGGAAGGGTTAAACTGGGCAGTTCTGGTTGCTGTTCTTGTGGTCACAGCCGAAATTTGACTGGAACTGCAAGAGCTGAGGTCCGGCACCAACCCCCCCCCCCTCCTCGCGTAGGCTCAGGGCCTTCCCCACAGGGCTTTTCTGCACAGGCTGTTGGATTCCCTAAGAGCATGAAACCTCAGTGTTGTCAGACTGTTTCCATGGTGCAAGAAGGGGTCAAGAATTAGTACTCTGGCAAACAAGGCAGAAGCACCACTGTCTTTTATGACCCAACCTCAGAAATCATTGTGTCACTTTCATCCATTCTGTTGGTAATAAGCAAGTCACAACCTGATGAGTTTGAAGGAGAGAGTAGCTAGGCTCTGCCTCTTCAGGGTTTCAGAAGAGCACGTGGGATGGGAGCTCCTTTTGTGGCCACTTTGAAAATATAATCTGCCACAGATATGTTCGGTTTCAAGGACCGTCATTTTCCCATAATAATTTGATGATGCTAAAATGAAAACCCTTCCCCTCCTTCAGGAATTAAAACATGAATTTGAGAAAAAAGAGATGAGTCATTATGAGTTATTTAGGATGAACTGAACAGTGGTGCCCTACTGTATTTTGTTGAGAGACCTAAGGTCACAGAAATCATGTTTAAACAGACATCTTAAAACTAACTTTCTTACCCAAGCTCTCTGGAGAGGGCTTGGGGTCTACTTGGTTAAGTGCAAAGATGACTCATATTCTCACCAAGTGGGAACTACAGAGCCCTGAGCATCAGCTCAGGGGACGTGACCCAGGACTAAGCAATGAGGAACTTTGGTTGGACCCCAGATTCCCTCCCTGAGCAGAGGCACAACCAGTGGGAGATGGGGGAGTACAGAAGTAGGGGTAGTGATGGTCGTGTGTGAGGGAGGTGGGTACCAGGAAGTCCCCAGCATGGCAAAACTACATGGGGATGGAATAGCTGGGCCAAAGTGCCCCGCAAAGATATTGAGAAACCAAATCCTACAGCAGCATCGCTTAGCAAAGGCAGAAAAGAGAAAATTCTGCTTAATGGCAATTGTTCAGACTGGAGGAAAAATCAGAAAACCATATGAGATGACCCAAAGGCATGATCTTATTCACATTTCCTGTCTGGAAAGGGACTGTCTCCGAGAATGGAGTCTCTGGGTACACAGTTTTTCTCCTCTTATCCCTGGAAGAAGCTTGCTAGAAAAGAGATCATGTAGGCTTCATATTCACAGTACCTTGCCCCAGTCCTAAAAGTATCAAAAAGTAAAAAGAAAAAACAAAAACAACAACAACAAAAACCACTCTCAAAAATCTAGACTTAGTTCACAAAGAAAGAACAGATACTGCTCGAGGCTCCCGATGCCAATGTTATTCAAGACCCTGAAATGTTAATCGCAGGTCTTGATGCTCCCTCTGTCCATTGTTTCCCCAAACCAGGTCACAGGCTAAGAGTAAGAGGGCTAGCTGCCAATTAAAGGTAAATCAAGATGATATTAACTCACGTACTGTTTTGAAAGGCAGGAAGGTTCTTTAGAAATGCATATTTTAAAACTGAGTCTGACCGGACCGTGGAAAATCAACACGGTTGAGATCCACTGGTGTAAAATGTGTTTAACTGAGTTGACTTTCCTGCGCCCGTTACCTCTTTTGCGCAACCAGCTGTAATACCATTTTTTTTTCCTTTTAAATGATGAATCTCCCTGAGCAACAGTATACTGTGGAGGACTAACCTCAGCTCAGAGCAGACTGAGGTACAAGAGTTCAGGGAACAAGGAAACATGTTTTAGAGTGCAGTCACTCCCTTTCCACTTTCTTTCCCAATTTCAAGAAGATATTCTATGGTTTGTAATAGATTAGCATGAAATCTTTCAAACCGGAATTTCCTCCCGATGCATAAACTGGTAACTGAAACTGTGAGGGCAGCACATTCATACAGAGGAATAGAATATAGGTATTTAAGCCTTGGAAAATAAATTCTAACTTTTATTAAATATTTGGAAGAGCATAAGAGGAAAATCTATCAGTGATGTATTTTCCTTCCAAGCTTAGCATATTCCATCTTGATAATCTTTCATCATAGAAATTCATGTCAAACCTCTCATTCTTGGGGCGTCTGGATGGCTCAGTCAATTAAGCATGTGACTCTTGAGTTTGGCTCAGGTTATGATCTCAGCGTCCTGGGATTGAGCCCCACATCGGGCTCCACGCTCAGCAGGGAGTCTGTCTGAAGATTCTCTTTCCCTCTGCCCCTCCCCCCACTCTAATAAATACATAAATCTTAAAAAAAAAAAAAAAAGTAACATTTGTTGTTGTAAAAAAGTAACAACAACAAAACCCTCTCATTCTTATACCCAACCACCACCTCAGCAACACTAAGTGGTCCCAGGAAACATTGCCAACCTAAGTGTGCATGGTCAGAAGAATGAGGAATGTTCTTCCTCCATGTGGGAAGATTTCCTACGCAGCCACTCAGTTTTGGGAGAAAGAAAGAAAACACCATGGATTCAGGGGATTCTATCTCAGCGCTCGGTGGAGGGGCAACCGACCCAGCCTAATTACTGTGCTCACCACAAAGTCACTGCCTCTCCAGTGCCTTCCTGCCAATTAACCTGCAGCACTGTTTGATCATCCAATGGCAGGTATTTCCCGTGAAGTGTTAGCTTCAGAATTGCTTTCCCTAGAAGAGTCACATCCCTGGAATATTTTTTCATCCTGTTTCAACAACCCACAGATTTTGGAGTAGAATTCAAAGCCAAATTAATGGGAAGGCACGCTGGGTATCTGCTGAGGATGTAGATGGAGAAGGGGAACTGAAATATCACGGGAATAAATTGGCTAAATGTAAACTGGTTTAACTCCTCACTGGCATCAACCTGTCTGGTGAGTACTTTTGTGAATCTCACATGAGCTTGCTGTCAGCTGAGTTCAAAAATCAATAATGCATGTTGTTTTGCTTACCAAAAATAAGTGATTTAGTCTAATTATCTAAATGTCAAATCCCTTAATTTGCCTCCCAAGATATTGTCTCATTTAGAAAATTGCAAAAAAAAAAAAAAAAAAAAAGAATTGAGGGAACTACAGAAAATGGGGAAATATATTTTGGGTTCTTTTTTCTTTTTTGGGGGGGGGTCTTATTTTTCTTTTGGCTACCTTTCTGCAGCCAGTGAAGTAAGCAAGCATTGTTTTTTTAAAAAAATTAGTTTCTCCTACCTTCCCTAAAACAAGGATGTACAAATGTTTAAAGAAAATATGATATAAGAGGTGCCAATTTATTAGTCTCTCACCACATGTCTCACATCAACCTGGAGACACACAAGATCCATTTGATGAGCTTTTCAGCATCTTTGTTGTGGGAGGCAATCCATAAATGGAAAGTATTTAAAAGTAGTGTTGACCTTGAGTGGCCACTTGCTAGGTATGTTTTTATTAAATAATCCACTCCTTTAGCTTTAGTGAATCATGCTTTTGACTTTTCCCCTCCCCACCCCAACTCTTTACTAGTAACTTCTCTGAGCTTATAGACTGATTTCCTCGCTTTTATTCTAGGACATCTTTTGTTGTTTGGCTAACCTCTAATTCATCATCAATTATGAATTCTCTCTGTCATTTATAACTCACTAGGAAACATCATGAAAATTTCACATCAAGTTAATTTGGTTTCATTCAGTTGCTTGAAGGCTAACCTGAGTTTTTAAAGACTGACTTACTCAGGGACTGGGTTAAGAACTCCAAAAAAAATAAATATATGGATAAAAAAAAAATTTTATCCTCACACTCACCTTCTAGAAGAGATACTGCACCCATTCAGGACAAGAAACTGAAGCTAAAACACCTTGCATTTATTTTTTTTTTGCCTATCTCATAGACAGTAAGAAGCAAAACTGGGATTTGACCCTTGCTATGTCAACTTTTGATGCTAAAACCCAAGTTCTAAATCCCTGCACTAACTGTCATTCGTATCTACCATTCAGTGACCAAGTGAGAGGTACTGGACCTTGTGCTGTGTGCTTTGCATTCACTCCAGAAGGACTCGCCAAGATTCACAGCAACTAAATAACTTTCTCTGTAGTCTCATAACCCGTGAGTGTCAATGCTAGAAGTCAGATGAGGGCTTAAGCTGTTTCAGACACTACACTATGATCTTTATGATATTACATTAACACTCAAAATCTTTTATTATTATTATTATTATTATTATTATTATTATTATTACTCATCTTTCTACATTTGGAGGTTTAGGGAGGTTATGTGACTTGTGCCTGGTCAGTAAGTGAAGTAAGAAGTGAAATTAGGATGGGAATCTGAATCCAGACATCTGTCTCCAGAAGTCATACTCACACACTGTAAAGTATAAAGAAAAAGAATTTCTTAAAAGAGTCATCTTTTCAAGAGTAGCTTTAGGTTCACAGCAAAAATGAGAGGACCCCCAACCCCTACATATGCATAGCCTCCCACACATGGAACACCCTCCCCCCTTCACCACAGGTGCACATCCATAATGAATGATGAACCTACATTGAGACACCACAGTCACTTCAAAATCTGGAGTTTACATTAGGGTTCATTCTTGATGTACATTCTAAGGGTTTGCATAAATGTATAATGATAGGCAACTACCATGATAGTTTCACAGAGTATTTTCACTGCTTTAAAAACCCTCTGTGTTCCTTCATCCCCCATCCCTAACTCCTGAAAAGAAAATTTAAAGTATTAAAAAAGTAATTTAAGCCATCACAAATCTACAATCAAATAACTTACATTAACACAATGACCTATTTATGAGGCTTGTTTCCTAGTTTCTCTTCCTATAGGTATTTTATGGGGTATAAAATTCTGCTTTTTCCATCTAAAATTGTATTGTGAGTGTTTTCTTATGGTATGTTTTAGAAAACATGATTTCTAATGGGTACAAAATATTCCAGCATATTACATATTTTAATTTTTAAATCATTAGGTTATTGTTGGACATGTCTCTAAATTTCTCCTAATGAATGATGCTGCAATATTCTTGAACATGAAGATTTATATTCAAGAATATAATCTCTAATTGCATACTTACTGCTTGATTATTTTCTTAGCATAAATTCATGGATGTGGAAATACAAGGTCAAATGTACATCTTTAAGGCTCTTGGTATATATCAACCAAATGATTTTCAGGCAAGGAAAACCAAGCACACTCCCTTAAACCATTTAAGTACTTGTATGCTTGCCAGACCTTTCCTAGTGTTATTTCAAATTTTCCAATTACCAAAAAAAATTCATCATGAAATTATTTTTTACTGAGTGTGAAAAAATTATCCAAATGCTCATTTATTCCTAACTTGATTAATTTACTCCCAGTTTACCAGGGGAGGGGAAAGAAGAGGGACAGGAGGTGAGGGTGTGAGTAGCAGAGGGAATGGGTGGAAAAGAGGTACAAAGATAGAAGGCCAGACCTGAAGACAAATGAGAACAATTATAGACACTTAAGTATGGAAATGACAGGATGAGAATGATATTTTCCTAAGATTACTCTGGAGACCAAGTACAGAAAAAACTTGCAAAAACTGGAATAAAAGGCACGGGGAACCATCATGGTACAACGTCACTTAGAAGCGAGTTCAGTAAGTGACTCAAGAAAACTGGATTCAAAACAAGCCACAACTCAGATGATGGCCATCAAACTGGAGATAAGGGGACAGGTTTGAGGACATGGAACCCAGAGGGCTTGGAGGCTTCCTGGAAGTGGGAAGAGAAGAAATGTGAGGTGACTGCCATGTTTCTGGCTGGTCACGGTTGAGTGGTGGTATCTCTAGTGGGTTAAGGATTAGAGGAGTGTTGGGACAAGCCATGAAGATACCCAGGGGCCAGTCAGTTGTCTGGATTTTTCACTTGGCAGAGAAGTGGGAGTTAGACACAGAGGCTAAAAAGTGCTAGGTGGGACCTGAGGTGCTAAGCCTCGGTTTTATCACTGAGAGTGTGGAAAATAATGCTGAGTTCATGGGACTGTGGAAAAGATCAAGAGAATTAATGTTTATAAAGTGTTCAACTTAGTGCCTGGAGCTTAGTAAACCCTAAATAATGAGAGCTGCCTTATTGTTAGTAAAAAGAAGGCAGGAATGGTCACCAACGTATTACCCTTACAAATGAAGAAAGCTAAGCCCTAAAATGCATCAGGTTAATATTGCAGTGGGGAGAATCTAGATGACCTTGCGAAGAGCAGTTTCTGTGAAGAAACAGTTGTGGTTGGGAGAGTCGAGAGCTGTTCTGAGTGTGCCAAAAGCCACACTGAAAGCAAGAGATGGATGAGGCTGAGTATCAAACCAGAAATGGAAAAATAAATCACGGTGTTTGGTCCCTGAAGTAAACAGAATAGTGACCCCTCATTATCGTCTGCACTCTAATCTTTGCGACCTTGCGAATATGTTACTGTATGTGGCAAAAGGGATTTTCCAGATAGGATTACGTTAAGGCACTTGAAACGGGAAGATGATCTTAGATCACAGACGTGAGGGCCATGTAATCACAAGGGTCCCTAGAAGAGGTTAGCAGAAGGATCCAAGTCAGAACAGGTATGACTGCAGAAGCAGAGGTCAGAGTGATGCACGCAGAAGCCAAGGAATGTGAGCAGCCTTTCTGCAGTCTCCAGAAAGGACATAGTTTGTGGGCATTTTGAGTCCCATAAGATCCATTCCAGACCTCTGAACTGTGGAACTGTAAGAAAAATGTGTGGGTTGTAGTCATGAATTAGAGCAGTCACAGGAAACTGACACAGTCCCTGAAGAGTGTGTGCTGGGGGGTGGGAGCGGTGAGATCCAGGGTCCATGTAAAGGAACCAGACTTGGCTCAGACGGGCACCTGAACGGCCCACGTAGGGTAAACGGCTGCCTGGATAATCACCAAGTAAGTAAGTGGCTGACCAGCATAGCTATGACTGGAATCTAGAACCATGCCTGATGCACAGTAGGTGCTCAATGAATATATACTGAATAAATTAATAATTCAGAGCATTTTCAGTTTTTTTATTGCACTCTGATCTCAATTCTGTCTTTCCAGCCTCCTCAGGTGCTCATACAAAAGCTCCAAATTTTATTTTTTAAATTTTATTTATTTTTTTATTTAAAGATTTTATTTATTTACTTACTTATTTAATTTGAGAGCGAGCACATGACCAGGGGGAGGGGCAGAGGGAGAGAGAGAATCCACAAACAGACTCCCCGCTGAGTGTGAAGCCTGATGTGGGGCTTGACTTCAGGACCCCCGAGATCATGACCTGAGCCAGAATCAAGAGTCGGAGGCTCAACCCACCGAGCCCCCCAGGTGCCCCCAAACCTCCAAATTTTAAAGGCTGCTTTACCTGCTTTGGAAATTGTTTTCATCTCCCGTGTTTTGCTGACCGTTAATACAAAAGTGGACACATCACCTAAGGTTGGAGTGCCAACTACAACTTGACGAATCTCTGCTCATCCCTACGGAAGATCTAATTTGAACCAACCTTCTTTCATTGCTCTCTTCCTCGAATGAAACGCCGATCTGAACAATTCAATCTCCATTGAGATGAATTAGAAATTAGAAGGCTTCTCTGCAGGTTTATGCAGCTCCGAGATTTGTCATGACGCTTTTACCAATTTCTTTAGAGGGAGCGAACGATAAAGATGAAAAGCCATAACCCTGCAAAGTACATATTGTAGCTGGATTTGAAAGAGCACGACAAGCTCCTGCTCACAAAGAAAAGTCCCTGCGGCTGAGGTTCTGGTCTTCTGTGTGTTCATTTCTTGCTCCCACTGACATGATTTGAAAGCACAGCAGCATCGCTTAATTCGTCATTCAAAGAAACCACCATTACGCTTGCCGTCCACGGTGAGAAAGCCAAAATGTGTGCGAGCTCCCCTCTAGGAGTGTTGCAAGGGCCTGTAAGCGTCTACCTTTCCTTTCTGGAGACTGAGGATTTGAATCTAGTCATGTGATTTGCTTCCTTTCCACTACGGACACGGACACCTGTCTCACCGACCAAAAGTGGGCTGTTTGAAACCACTTGATCTCTTACCAACTGTGGTTTCACATCATCTTTTCTCCCCCTAAGCATTTTATCCTCTGTTTTAGAAGATTACATGTTTAATATACAATTCACAGCCCCTGTCTCCTTCCTACCTCTCCTGACATTCTTTACCTTCCTTCATTTATATCTGCCTCCAGTCAATGAGAATAAGAATCTGACAGAAATCCTGATGAGAAATTTGAGCCAATATTTGGAGGAGAGGGTAGGGAGTGTTCTGGGAAATACAGATAAAGAAAAGAGTAGAGAGGTAGGTAGGTAGGTAGGTAGGTAGGTAGATACATAGGGAAATGGAAAATTACTTTAAATATTATTATCAGATATCAAAAATTGCACCTGTGAGTGACTCCTTCACCGTCCCATTTCCTCCACCATTTAGGATGGCAAAGTAGATTCCCATGGCAATTCTCCTTAATTGCTATTATGCCAATGTAGTAATTATAACATCTACAAAGGAAGAGTGGTCATTTTCTCAGTAGGGAAAGGAAAGAACTAGGGTCTACGGAGGATCCAAGGAAGATGAATCATTTATACTCTTCCCACCAAATTACATCATGAAGCATTCCCTATCACTTCTGCAAAAACTGTTACTTGTAAGGTTGTTAATTTTGGAAGGAGAATGAACCCTTTCAGGCTACCAAAGCACCCTGCAAAAATACATCGTCTACCATGAGCCTACGTAAATAGGGCTTACAATGTTGGCTTTTATTGGGTTGTTTGCAAACGGACAGAAGCAATACATAAGGGCAATTTACAGGCCTATGGAGGGTAACTAGGGAGGGCCTTGAAGGTGCAGTGTTGCATACACACACACACACACACACACACACACACACACACACATCCTCCTCCAACCTTAGAAGACTCTTCAGTTATTTAAAGATTTTTTTATTTATTTATTTGAGAGAGAGAGAATGAGAGAGCAAGCACATGAGAGGGGGGAGGGTCAGAGGGAGAAGCAGACTCCCTGCCGAGCAAGGAGCCCGATGCGGGACTCGATCCAGGGACTCCAGGATCATGACCTGAGCCGAAGGCAGTCGCTTAACCAACTGAGCCACCCAGGCGCCCGAAGACTCTTCAGTTATGATTATTTGGTTCAAGTATATAGATAAGAGCTTCAGAACTTCCTGGCATCTCACATGAATAATGTTTGTCAATAAACCTTGGTTACCCTATATTTGAGAACAATGGTCAGTACAGCAAAAGAATCCATAAAACAAAACAGCCTAGAAGCCTTCCCACAGTCTATTTTTCAAATGCTTCAGTGGATAAGGCTGGGCTACAAACAAGCAGTAATTTGTGTGTAATATTCTCCCCTCTGCTTTCATTATGAGATCAGAACAGAGAAATGCCTACTGGGTATGAGTGAGATTTACAGCTCCTGTTCCTCAAAAGCATCATCCTGTCTGTCTGTTCTGAGGTGGAAGATTCTCTAGCACTTGACAGATACTGATCTGTGGAGCCCCTACTATGTGCCAGCCAGGCACCATCCTAGCCCTAATGAAGACTGCAAGGGAGGGAACACGGAACTCTGGCGCGGGGAAATAGTCAACCAATGAATAAATATATCCTATGGCAGCTGAGGATAGGCATTGTTAAAAATAAATAAATAAATAAAGCCAGACAAAGAGGACAGATACTAATAGGAGCGAGGTTTATTTTATGCAGGGTGGTCAAAAGAAGGCCTCTCCGAGGAGGTGACAGCTGACATTTGGGGAGAGTCTTAAAAGAAATGGTTTTTCGGTATTGCTAAATGCTCTCAGATCCCCAACCCCGCTTTCAGTCAATCTGAGGATGAAACAAACATCTGCCAGACGAAAGAAGAAAGAAGGTAAAGACAGGAAACTTGACTGATAAATCCACACCGATCCCATTCAGGGACTAATTTATGTTTCCTAAGCATGTTCAGAAAAAAAGTGAAAAAGAGATCCCCACAGCGGGACCCCATGATGAATCACCAGTAGCTAATTGTTGCCAAGCATCCCCCTCAGGAATGACATATCATTTGAAATCTGGGTGGATTTCAGAAGAGAAATGTTATTGCATTTAAACAATACCATTAGCCAATCTGATTTCACTTACTGGTATGCACTCTGTTCCAGCTATCTAGTCTAAAGATGAATTGCCCGATGGTTCTATTGTCAAAATGACAGTGTGAAAAGAGAAGCATGTGGGTTGTAATAATAATGTGGTACATGTGTAGAAGGTCAGAGAAGCAACAGATTAACATTCCAGCAAAAGATTTCCCGTGGGACATCTCTTGAAAGTACCAAAGGCCAAAGATCAGGACACTGATAATGTGTCCGGCATTGGTGGTGAAATTATTCTATGTATTTAGCTCTGCGGAGGACAGAGATGTGTGCTTTTCAATTAGTTGATGAAATTTCCCCTGAACAATGAAGAAGCCAGCCACGGAGACCGGCTTCAACGCAGCCGAATGAATGGAAATGAGCTTGGGTGAAAATATGAGTTGCTTACTTCAGATTAATGAAATAAATTTGAACATGTTCCCTCGAGAAGACGACTATATAACTCCCCACCCTGGAGACTGAAGGCTACCATATATTGCAGGACTTTTCTTCATTGCATTTGAAACCAAACTCTTAAACCTGCAGTCTTCCTGCAAGATGAGCCCGGGATTACTGGGTGGGGGAGTGTCTGGGGTCCTGTCTAGCTGCCAGCAATGCAGAGCTACGGGGTGAGGGGGCTGTGTAGGCTCTGCAGGCCGACGGACCTGGGTTCGAAACTGGATTCCAGAATTTACAGCTGGGTAAAAAGCAACTTCGCCTTCCTTAGTTTTAGGATGAGCAAAACACACCACAGCCCCAACATTTGTAGGGCAGATTTAAAAAGACAGTGTTGATGTAGTGTTTAGTAAAGTCCCAAAGAACGGGAGCTATTGCTCAATTTCATGGTCTTTCTGTTGTTTCTTTGAGAGTCCTCCCGCCTCACCTCTCCTGGTAGATAAACCCCGGGTGACTCTGGGCACATTAAGAGGGAATGCCAACTTTTGTTTCTGTTTCTAAATACAAGCACCCCTTAACTTCAGGAAGATACTTTCTTTGAAATGACACTGAGGAGTTTACTGTCAAAAATGAAGATGTGAAAAAATAAGGAGATATTCACAGGAAAATTTCAGGAAATAAGTAAAATACAGTAAGTGATTGCAAAGTACAAAGGAATTATCACAATAACCACGTGGGAGGAGTGTGCATGATGGTTAGAGGGTAGTCACTGGATTCAGAGCACGGGTTTAAATTCCCACTCCACTACTACCAGCTGGGTCGTCCCCAGCAAGTTCCTTAACCTCTCTGGGTCTTACCTCTTCATCCATAAAAATGGACAAACAATAATACCCACATCATAGAATCGGTGAAGGATTAACTACATTTGCAAAAAGCTTAAAACAGTGCATGTGACTCTTCGCAATTCTCAATTACTTAAACGGTCCTAAGTGTAATTCCACCCAGGGAAGTGTTTTGTGTTTTTTTTTTTTAAGATTTTTTATTTATTTGACAGAGAGAGACACAGAGAGAGAGGGAACAGAAGCAGGGGGAGTGGGAGAGGGAGAAGCAGGCTTCCCACCGAGCAGGGAGCCCAATTCCAGGCTCAATCCCAGGACCTTGGGACCATGACCTGAGCCGAAGGCAGACGCTTAACGACTGAGCCACCCAGGCGACCCCCATGGAAGGGTTTTAAGGAAACTTAAAAGTGTGTTTCTGATGGAAACTTTAATGGCGATTCATATTTTTATGACTAATGTGGGCGGTTATTGGTGTTATTACCTCTTTGCCATAAGGTTTTATGTTGTTAGATAAACACGAGTGGCCTACATTGCAATAAAGTAGGCTCACGTTGAGCTGGCTCGACTAGGAACCATTTCGAGAAAGCAGGGCTGTCCTCATCACAGAAGATCCCTGGACACTGTCAGAGCGGCCCCCTGAAGCAGAGAGAGCTCTGCCTGCCCCCGCCCGGGAGCCACAACTTAAAACGCCATTCTCAATTCCTACCTTCAGTGCAAACCCGGAGGACCTGAGTGGACAACCCTCTCAAAGCAGGTTATGGTGTCAGAACTCCAAAAATTAAAAAGTTCCATGAAGATATACTATCTCAAGGTGGGAAGGGCCAATTTCCTCTTAAGAAACATTTCTGGCCTTTTTTATGACTCGGACAGCCAATGTTTGGGTAAGGTATTCAAAACCAACGGATGGAGCTCCTCATCTTTCTAAGGTTCCCGGACCATGGTGTCAACTTCTCTTTTCAGGCTCTGATAATTATCGCTTGATAGCCTTTGGATCAACAATAAAATGAAAATGGAAGAGATTCTCTGACCTGAACCTTACGAGGATGCTGTCGAGGGCTTACAATGATTACCTGGGGAAGGCGCGGGCCGATGGGCACTGAAGCAAGGATTAATAGATTCAACAGCTGCCTGATGAATTCCTCTGACAAGAGAGGCCTGAAGGACCCTGGCAGAGAGCAACGGGAGAAAACATAAATGCCCCGTGAGAAAGAGCCAAATGGCCTCTTCCTGTTTCCTAAGAGACTAACTCTCCTCTGCCACAGAATGTGCTGTTTCTTATAAGAGCTTCTGGAAATGCACTTTCTTACCCAAATTCAAAGCAGGGCCACAAATCATTTATAGGAAACAAAACAATAAGTAGTGTCAGCACAGAGGAATATATTTTACTTTGCTCTGCCATGAGGAATTACGGTGGGTTGTGATGAGCGGAATATAAAGTAACATAAGTTGCCTGTTGACAACAGAGTTTGAAATTATAAAATATAAAACCAATATATTTCCTACCCACTATGAAACAGCTGGGGTATTTTTATGGCTTCTAGCAGGATACCATGCCATCTCTCAAAACCCTATAATTCTGGAAGCACGTTAAGTGCAGCCTGTTATTTATTCTGTTTGTTTATTTGGCTTCGAGGATTTCACAGGCGGCTTTGCACAGAATCAGATGTAAAGAAAGTGATCAACACCGGGTCGTGCTGTCTTTAAGAATGTCCAGCCCTGGCTCTGTTATAGGGTGTCTTGGTCATTACGTGCCAACGTGCCAGTATCTGGGCAGAATGCCATCTTTTTCTTGTAGGAAGGCAAAAAAACAAAAAAAGAGCTCCATCAAAAACCCCTCAGGAATGTTTCCTTCCATGGTCTGCCCAGAATCTAAGTATAAAAATTAAGTCTTTTATGAGGTCGACAGCGGTGGAGTTCATATAAGATCTCTTTAAATGACAGGTGGTGATAAGCGAGTCCACACTTCTGAGGTGCTAGACATTGGTGGTGTCGTCACGCCGGACCTACGTTAATGAAGCACGCCGCACGAACAAAAGGCAGAAGAGCACTCTGCGCCGAGCATCCTACCCTCAAACAATGACTCGTTTTTATCATCTTCCTTCTGGTGGCTGAGTGCAACCCATGCCCATCAATTGGTACAAAATACTTGGCTTAAATGTTTCAGCTGTGAAGTGTTGGGGCTTTTAGGTTTTAATCAAATATCACCTTTTCAATTATTATTTCTAGGCGGAAGTCCTGGGATGTAGAATTGACTGGAAATTCGTTGGGGGGTGGGGAGCGCAAGCGGTTAGTGATTTCCAGCGTCTACGCGGCCGTGGGTGAGCAGAGGGCTGGGACGGGTCCGCGGTGGGGACCAGATAATGCTGTGCTTGGAGATGGACGGAACCACCCTCCCCTGCGACAAATACCAGCTGCAAGAAAGCAGCAGAGAACTGAGGCAAACATACTCTCTCTGTTTTAGATAGAGGCCTTTTCTTTGCCTCGCAGGCTCAGAAATTTGGCGAGGAGAAGCATCCCCCTTCACACAGCAGTCTGTCAGCTGTCAGCAGCTCCTGACATGACAAAATCCCAAAGCTGGGGTACTGGGGATGCGCAATACAGAAGGGCCCAGTTGTGTGAGTTGAAAAGAGAGGAAACATCAGATGTTGCTTTTCAAACAAAGACCCAGTTTCATGCTTAACACCACAAAGATAACTTGGTTTTCTGTTCTTAGGATTAAAAAAAAGAGAGAGAGAGAAAGAGAGAGAAAAGAGAGAAAGAAAAGAAAAGAAAGAAAAAAAAGAGAAGAAAACCTTTGTTCCTTTGAAGTAAGAGCAAGCTATGTGAAATGAATTTTAACCAGATTCTGCCAGTATCTATCAGCACACAGGATTTCATATTGCAGATAATAAGAGTCTGGAAAAAATGACAGGCAGGAGAAAGGGAAATGTGAAGGCCAGGGCTGGAGTTGGCAGGATCCAGGGCAGACAAGGGTTTAGGAGCCCTTTTGGGATAAGTGTGATGGGGGCGTGCCTGCTTGCAGAGGTGTGGACTTTTTTTTTTTTTAACAAAAAAATAACTCAACCAACAAGGTAGGGGGTTAATCTTCCTTTTAAAGATGCCCACCCATAAGGAAGAGATAGTCTATTGATGCGGAAAGGACTGAGTCATAAATGAATAGAGGATGGAACCCATCATTCATGGTAATAAATAAATACCATTTATTATTAAGTTTTATGAAGATCTTCTCCTTTAGGTAAGACAAAGACATGAGGATTCCTTTTCATTTAAAGAAAGAAGTCTCTATAAAAAAGATGACCTGTCCTCTAAAAGATAGGACATGATAAAGGACCTGATAAGATTTAGTGTGTGTGATGCCCACAGACGGAAAAATAGACACTGAAAACTAAAGAGCACTATAACCATGAGGGGTTGGTGAAAGGGTTAGGCTTAGGCATCCTTCTTAAAATAATGTTTTCAGATTGCTTTAGAACACTAGAGAATTTTTTTTTTTAATGTGAAAGGAAAATGTCTTAACCACAGCTGGTGGAAATAAATGAATGAATGAGAAAGCCCGGGATCCCATTATTAATGATGGTAGCTGTTTCTTGGATACCAAAAAAAGAAGCCAGAAAGCCAGAAGCAAGTTCAAGGAACATCTCTAATATGAGGCTTTTCTGCTGGTAAATTCTCCACTAAGGGAAACAGGGGTCAGCAGATTTCGAGCCAGCACAAAATCCATGTCTGTATTTCCCTACGGTATTTTTTATTCAGTACCATTTTTTACCCTTTGTGTGTATGTGTGCACATGTGTTTTGTTTGGTTTAGATGTGGCTGCGCAGAGATAAAAACAAGTAAATTTAGCTAAAGGTAAGAAAGGTGATGTGGTGACACGGGCATGAGACAGGTGTGGAAGATCGAAGGGCAAACTAAAGCACTAACAACTCACATGAAGGGAGCCCTGCACTGAGCTTCCCTGGGCCTCTCTCCCTCACCCACACCAGGGGGATTTTGCATGAGGCTACCCTGAGACCCTTTCTAGGGTCTCCAATTTGAATGTTCTCCCCATTATCCCAAGGGCAAAATCATCAACGGTGCATGCCTAACGGTGGGTGGGTTTCTAATAGCACACACACAGAGTGATAATAATTTTAATTGCACACAGTTGTATTTCCTATTCATCTTGGAACAGAACTGCTATGTGTTAAGGCAACTGCAGAGGATGCAGCAACTTCGAAAATAATTATTGGGCAAGAAAAATGCGATGTATTCTGAAATTCTGCATGCATCCCACACTAAGCAAAAGGATACTACGTGGAGGCTTAGCATTTCAGAGTCTCGATTCTGCTCTCTGAGACACCTGGGCAAAGCTTCCATTTTCCATTTCTTCGAAGTGAAGGGAGGATTTGGGGTAAATGATTTCTTAGATGACTTCACAATTCCCTTTTCATGATGTCCTGAGAAAGAGCATGGAGTAATGGAAAAATCTGGACTTTTCAATCAGCGAGACCAGGACCTGAATCCCAGCTCAACAACTCACTGTGCTATGATGTTAGACAGGTTGGCTCTCTGAATCCCTCTTGGCTTTTGGGATTATGTCAAGCACAAGGCTGCATATAAAGAGTGTGTGTGTGTGTGTGTGTGTGTGTGTGTGTGAGATATGTAACTGGAAGAGTGTGAGTGTGTGTGTGAGTGTGTGTGTGTGTGTGTGTGTGAGATATGTAACTGGAATTGAGGGAACGTTAGTGATGATTATGGAGCCTGCTCTGATTTCTGATTTCCTTTGACTCTGGGCTTGCCAACCCACGGTCATTTTCACAGTTTATAGACAATGATCTGTGAGGAAAGAACCATCTTAATGTTCATCACAAGGCAAAAAGCCCTCTGATTTGTATGTTAACATGTAAGTTTAAGTTGAAACCCCTATCAAATCCTTCCAGGACCTCAGAGTCCTTGGAGACTGCCCCTGCAATCTTGTTCACAGCAAAAAGCAAAGCCTGAGATACTGTAACTTGTGCAGAGTAAACCCAAAGGACACAGCTCCACCTTAGCAGGGAATCCATATAAGCCAAGATTGACTCCTGAATAAACTCAGGAAAATGAAATGTGTCCAGTGAAAGGGCTCTCAAGGAATCCCCCAGGAGGGAAGTCAGATGAGCCCACATCCACCCATCTGTCTAGAAGGTCCATTTTATTCAAAGTCTGCGACAGATTTACCCCAGAGGCAGGGCCTCTCCCACAGCAATTCTGCACTGTTAACTGGAAAAAGAAAATGAGTTCCTAGAGGAAAAAATAATAGGGCAAATAATTACATTTCTTAATAGCGAAGCGTGTTTGCATGAGGAGTACATTTCTAGGGAGGAAATGTTAAGAAAATACCGATTTATACTTAGCAGAGATAAAATCTATAAGGAAATGGTTTGATTTGAATTCTCTATTTTCAGAAAGTGTGCTACCCTATGCATTCGAAGTTTAGAAATTCAGACACAGCCGACACATTGAGATCATTGAGTCGAACACCAACGATCATTTTTAGAGGAGAAAGCTACTTCAACAATACTTCCCTGCGCTTCACCTCCCTAAAGTTCCCCATGTCCCTTGACTTACGTCCAATGTAATATTTTACATATAACTTGGTCACTGGAGTCAATGTTCCCTAAATAGTTAAGTTCCTAAATAGTTAAGTGATGGATGCACTCACCCAGGTACCCTTTCTCATGTCATTTCCAAAAGGCTGCACGTTGAGCACACATTGTGTGTGGCAAAGAACCTTAAAAAACACCGAAGGATGAAATTCAAAGGGTTCTTGATGTAAATTATGCTTTTCCAGACCTTGCTTAACTATCAAGTTCTGGATTATCAACCACCCTGCAAAAGTAACTCTCTATCTCACACAACGTAACTTGTACCTAAATCTAGGGTCTTCCATACTCATTTTTTTCCCAGTGCCCAGGTCACCTCCTGGGATAAAAACTAGTCTCTCAAAAGAAGAGTTTGCTTGGTCAGCCAAAATTGCTTCCTGCAGCAGGTCAAGCAACTGGTGCATTTACTTCCTCAACCGGGGCAACAGTGATACAAGGTGAGTGGTACAATGGATTTCCTAGCACCACAGGCAAATATGGAAGCTGCTCTAATCAAATGGCATAGAATAAAACATTTAAATGCAGACGAATCCCATGGACATCATGCATTCAGCAATTTTAGGAACATTTCCACTAAGTTAAGGTCCATAAATAAACGTCTTAGTTTCTAGAGTTTCTGAAAAATGAATAGGCTTCTGAGCACCCAGCACACACATGGAGCACAGACAGAATCCACTCTCTGCTGGCTGATTTTACTCTAAACACAGGAAATTCTCATTTTCTGCTGCGACATCTGAATGCTGGTAGAATGAAGTTTGGATTGAATCATGCCTTTCTTTTTGCATGGTACGATTTTCTACTCTTGCATTTTCAGATTTCTGGGAGGAAGTCAGCGAGGTGGATCAAATGGTAAAATTAACTTTCTTGAGTCTACTTATTTACTTATTTTTAAAGATTTTTAAATTTATTTTAGAGAGAGACAGTGTATGAGCACGGGGAGGGGAAATGGGAGAGGGAGACAAGCTGACTCCCCACTGAGCAGGGAGCCCAATGTGGACCTCTATCCAAGGACCCCGGGATCATAACCTGAGCCCAAATCAAGAGTCAAGTCGAATGCTTAAGCGACTGAACCACCCAGCTGCCCCTTGGGTATATTTATTAATACATTAATAAATAATGCATGTAAATGATCCATTATTATCTTACTAACTTCACTGGGCTTAATTTGTTCATACTTTATTATCAACTCTGGATTTCCTCACAATTAAACACAATATGTAAAAAAAGGTGAAAACCTGATTTGCCTAACTACTTACAAAAAAAACTTTTGATAACATATTGAGGCACAAGATTATACAAGATTTTCTTGAAATGTATAGGAAACTCTAACCAGATCTGCAACCAGATATTCAAGATTCAGAGCTAGGATTGTTTTCCAAAATTTAATGAGCTCTAAACTATGTCCACATATCAGGAAGCTTTATTTACTGAAGTAAATAATAATAAAAAAAAAGTATCAATATGTCCATAATGTTCTTTCCAGCTATTTATAATGTTTGCATAGGAGAGAGAAACCCAGATTACCTAAAAATGTGGTACGCACACATCTTATTCTGCCCAAAAGGGTCTCACTTTTTGCCTGTTACCTGAGAATAGTTATTAATAGTGTCTAATTTCATTTTCAAAGGTGCCAATAAATTATGGCAATAAATCATGTGGTCCATTTTCCAAAAAAAGATTGGATTCATTCTATGGATACATGACAAGGAAAGAAAACACAACCAGATCAGCCATCAAATGGCCAGACAAGATGGAAAGCTGAAAGTTTGATGAGAATACACCGCACTCCAGAGATCCGGAAGTGACTCCCTAGAGTCCGAGAGCAAACGTGAGCAGGGGCAGAAATAACAGTAATGAAATTGTTAGTGACAGTTATAAAAACGGCAAGGAAACTGCTCGCCGAGGCTGGAAAAATGTGGAGAAAATGTTTATTGAAAGTTGGAAGAATGGTGCCCCATATAACTCAGTACTGAAACAACTAGAAAATGGATTCTGGTGGAAAGGTGGAAGGAAGAAAGGAAACTGAATCTACTTTGGGGCCATGGAAAGATGATTTTCAGGTAGAACGTGAGAAGGGTCAGGTGGCTTCTTTTAGCTGGAAAGATGTGGGAGAGAGCAGATATTCAAGAAAAATTTAAAGGGACCGTAGGAGGATGAGGAATTGCTGGGTTGAAAGTCTAACTATTTCTCATTTCCAATCCCTCCAATCTGAAAGGATTCTCAAAGTGAGACAGTGCCTGGGGCAGAGATCAAATCAAGTGTGTGGCTGTAAGAGTTTGTTAACATTGCTAACAGATTTAAGGCAGTGTCGAAAAGACATCCCCTCAGGTGTACGTACACACACACAAAGACTTAATCCCATCAGTTTGTCGTTTTGTTTGTTACAAGTTTCATTTCTCCATTGGAAACTTGTCTTAATATTACAATATGATTTCCATAGATGACATACATTCTGTACGGTCCCTCAAACATTGACCACGGCACCCTTCATAACACAGAACACTTAGCTTGAGAGCTAGGGCTTTGGAGAGCAGAGTTTGGAAAACATGACCCTACATTAAAAATAAATAAATAAATAAATAAATACATAAATACATAAATAAATACATAAATAAATTAAATAAATTCTTCCTTTTCCAGACTGGGAAAACTATTTCAGGTGTTGCATTAGCTGCATTTGGTTTAATACCGAATATAAATAAGTTAAAAGAAATTCTATTATCAACCAGTGAGGAGACACACAATAAAGCATGTGGTGAAGAGATATACAAATGCGCCATCTCATCCAAGGCAAGGAAAATGATGGATCTGGTGATGTTCCACACTGACTGATCTTGCCTTTCTGTGTTCTTGTTTAAATAGATAGCTACCTATCTATTTAAGGTAGATAGGTAGCTATCTACCTTATCTATTACTGTAATGACCACTGTAATGACCACTTTGATGTTTTATGCTTATTACATACTCCCATCAGGAATTTCAATTTGTCTTTATCATTGGTGAATCAGGTGTGCTAAGTTAGGACTGTGACGTGAATCATTTGGGCTAGGTTAAAATTAGGAAATGAACAAAGTTGTGATAGGTAACATGCATGACAATTATGTCAAACAGATTTATAGAGTAGATGATTCTATTAACTGACTAACATGAGTTTCACTTTTTAATTATTGTAAGTACATCTTTAGGAATACGTTACTGATTTTTCACTTCCTTCATAGGGTCATTTCTTTAAATCCAAAATTCTATGTGGATGAGCTCTGAGTAATGGATAGAAGTGTTGAATCACTATATTGTACACCTGAAGCTAATAAAACACTGCATGGGTTTGTTCTTTTTTTTCAAGATTTTATTTATTTATTTAAGAGGAAGAGAGAGAGAGAGAATGAGCAGGGAGGAGGGGCAGAGGGAGAGGGAGAAGCAGGCTCCCCACTGAGCAGGGAGCCTGACATGGGACTCGATCCCAGGACCCTGAGATCATGACCTGAGCGGAAGGCAGACAGACGCTTAACCAAGGTGAGCCACCCAGGTGCCCAGAACACTGCATGTTAACTAAACTGGAACTTAAAAAAAAAAAATTCCTTCTGGCAAAGACAGAATAAATAAGCTTTATGTGGGCAGGAATCTTTGTCTGTTTTACTGTCCCAAGTGCCTAATGTCTGGCACAAAGGTTTACTCAAATAAATAAAAATTTTTGTTTGAATAAAAATTTGTTGAATTAAAAAAAAACTCTATGCATGAACTAGACTGGAGAAAGTTAATTCTTCTTTGAAATTATTGAAGGTTTACTGTTAATGAAGGACTATACTTAATAACTGCCCAGCTGTGTTTGTTGACCTTGTTTCCTTCACTTCTTTAACATGTTAGAAGATAAAAGATGTAATCATTTTTAACAATAAATATTATGTAAATGACTTAGCTCTTCAAGGATGGATCTTTTACAGTCATTTAATATCCTTACAAAATATACTACATTGATATATTGTAGCCAATGTCCAAATCTAGAGATGAAGAACACATCATACATATTAAATACAATTAGTTTACCTTAATTTAAACGTGAGATGTGGTATGTGATTTCTAAAGAGAAGTTCCTAATGATATTAGATTGATTTATCCTAGCAAAGGCGGCTTTATTATTTGAAACAAATGATTAATCTTTCTCTACCAAAGTTTCTGTTGTGCTTTCTCAACTAGGCATTTTAATTTCCACGATGACAACCAGTCAGAAAGAATCTATTATAAATGATCAAAGCATATGCTTGATAGGCTGGTTTCTTAAAATGACAGGTAGGACAGTTTTGTGATGGAGAAAAATTGATGAGTGCTTTAATCTCCATATTTTGATGCGCAGCACACCACAGTGGCTTTGCTGAAATGCATTTTGTTCTTAAAGCTTTCACTAAGTGTTTCCTCTTTAAACACTTTGTTAGGTACAGAGATGCTCTGGATGGAATCTGTGACTAATGGCGTAGTAACTGTTTTTACTACTCAACGTGTAGAAAACTGGTTTGCCTTTCTAATATCTGACCCTAAACTCCAGTTCATAAATTGAGAGAGAAATGAAAACAGAAAAAAAATCAGTATTTTCCTTTTGGCTATTTTAATCGTCAGGGCCTCATTATAACAAAGGAAGTTAACAATAATAATAATAAAAAAACTAATAGTATTTGGAGTTGTCCAGAAATGGAAAGGCCTGGCCTGGAGATATCAGAGCACAAAACACTAGACGGCCAGGCAAACCATCCACCTTAGGAGGCTGAATCACGTAGGAATTTTCCTCTGCCCTTTTAGATTCATAACATGGAACATCTCTTCCTATTTCTAAAATATATCATATCCGTCTCCAAGCTCCAATGGCCAAGGTTCACTCAAAGGTTAATATTTTATTGCTTCCATATCCTTCCTAGTGGAACAAAAGGCGTCTAGGGCTTGTGAGGTTCAGGAAAATTGTGGAGAGGGCTCCAATAGCAGTTCTTGTTGGTTGCTAATGAGTTGCTCATTGGTTAGGCTTATGTGATCCTTGTAAGAGCAAGTGACTGCTGGTGTCATGAAAGGCTCAGCCACAAGGACTTGATCCCAGCTTCCAAGGCCATGACATAGGCTGGTCAGAGAGATGTGAATGAGGGCACGAATCCCCACCCCTTAGACAGCAGCAGACTGACGCAGTCATTTGTCCCTACCACTCAGCCCACAGAAATGCAATTCACTCTGTCTTTGGAGTCATAACACCCCTTTCCTCTGACTCCCAGGGTCCAGCCTTTTTACCCACAGAAAAGCCACCTTGATGCTCCCAGTCTTCCCATCACCTTCAAAAACAAAATCTGCCTGCAGGTATTCTCTAAATATCTAGTAACATGACTTTTTGTACTCTTGAAGCAAAAAGATGTCATTCCTTCCTGACACAAGGAAGCAAAGAACCTATGAGCCACACCCCTGTCTGCATCTCCTGGATGAGAGGTTCATCTTGTAATTCTTTGAAAACATGGAGCAAAAAATATAAGGCATTAATTGACTTCATCACTAACTCCATTTCATTTCATATCAAGGCAATTAACAGAGTAAAAACTCGAGGAAGAAGAAAACCTAGTAGATATCAGTAGATACCCAAACAGAGAAGAAAAGGTTAAGAATTAAAATGTGAGGTCAGAGGGTACATGAGAAAGTCCTAAGTACTTTCCTAGTAACTTTCCTGCTACAAGTGGGAAAAGAGTCGCTAAGAGATTAGATCTTGCTCAAATCCTGTTCCTCCTCCAAGATCCCCTCCCCCCCAAACAAACAGAAGCTGACATTGGCCCAGGTCTCTTTGCTAGGAGAACAAGAGCAACAACTACATTTAATCGAGAACTTTCTGTGCACCTAGCCACTATAGAAAGCTAAATGCTTTACATGTATTATTTCTTTTAATCCCTACAAAAAACTCAATGAGGTGGGTCTATTGTTTCTGCCCTTGTTACTGAGCTTTCTGCTGCAAGTCAAACTGACTGTGTAAGGAGCAGAAGTCTACAGAGAGAGAAGGTTTCAGGTTAATCAGTTCCTCAAGAGCATCAAGCTGTCAGTGTCTCCATCCTCCCTGGACATGTTGGCTTTATCTTAAAGCTCATCACCCTCATGCTCATGAGATATCAGCCACCAGCAATGGAGCATAATTCTTTGTCCACATCCAATAGCACCAGACACTCTTTGTATCTCATTGACCCCAAGTAGCCCAGGCTTGTCCATCCATGAAACAGTTACTGGCAAGGAGCCTGCATGGCAACAAATATCTTAGATGAATCATCAAAAGTGGAATAATGTTGGGGGCCAACCACAATGACCACTGTGTGCTGCATTTTACACACGAGGGGAATAAAGAGCTAGGAAGTTAAAGGATTTGCCCAAGATCACGTAGATGTCAAAGGCAGACAAAGGTCTGCTTAGCCACAAAGTGCATGCTCTTAACTTTTGTTTTAGAACACCTGAGCACATTTTGGAGGTTCTGAGTACCCAACTTTAGATGTTTACTTATAAGACAATTAAGAGAGATCTACCAAAAATCACTTTGTTTTTTCAAATACAAGAAACCAAACAGATAAAACTACTTATGTGAGGGAAACACTGTGATACTGTATTGTGGGACTTGGGACCCTTTTGAGTTTTTGTATTTCCCTATTACAATGAGAAGCAAAAAAAGCATGGGAAGAAGAGGGAATGTTATGATCAAAGCAAAGTACAACAGTTGGTTACCCAGCTTTATTTTAAGCCAAGAAGATTGTTTGCTAAAGACTCATTTGTTTCTTTTCCATGACTGTGTTTTAACTACTTCTCAATTCATTCTTGTCATGTGAATTGCACTCCACGTTTAAAAAAAAAATGAACAAATTATTCATTTTAGCAAAATGTTTTCCTTCCCTACATCAAAAAAATTCAAAGTGGCCAAATAAAATTCATCATTCAAATATAAATCATTTTTAACAGGTCATATAAATGACTGATTCTATTAACTATGGAATCAATAAAGTAGAATCTCCTTCAGTGCCCTGGGAATTATATGATGGATCTTTCCTTTTCATCAATAACTCTGAATAGCTCTGTGTTAATAAATACTTCATATTTCTCATCACAGATTATTTGTCAAGTAGTAGATTATTTCTAAGTAGCAAGACAAGAGGAACTTCCCAATCCCTGTTTTGATTCACTGTCTATGTGAACTTAAGGATAAAGACTAAGAGGTCCTGCCCCCAAATGATGAGAATGGGACTCATTAGAAGAAACAGAATAGTCTGAAAAAATGAAAATCAAAGTCTTCCATTTGTTTATCTTCTTTCATTCCATCTTTATCTTCATCATGAAAACACTATTCTTAATGATTTTTAATTTTTTCTGAGTTTTTTCTTTGAAGCCATAATGGAATTAACACTATTTTCCCTCTCTTTCCCATTTTATTCAGCCATTCCTCTTCCTTGTTTGATGTGGGCCGATGAGGAGTTAAAGTTCACGAATATTTTTTTTTCCACAATTAGATCATATGGACAAAATAGTTCTAAATAACTTCTAGTAAGATTATTATGTGATGTTTTAAAATTCAATTTTCATATTTGACAAAGTATATGTATTTGAACCTCCAGATAAAATGAGAGCATTTTTTGTTGTTGTTGAGATGGTTTCCTTTTTGTGTGTGTGTGCATGATCTCAACAGTTAAAACTCATGACAAAATATCTTCCGGTAATTTTTAACTGGGCCTGTTTATCAGTGATAAGAAACTCTGAGGTTGATGAAGGGGGAATTCTAAAAAATCTGCCTGAGCTCAGAGATGAGCAATTTATTTTTTAATAACCTAAAGATAAAAACAAAAAGATTTAATTTAGTTTTAATGACCAACATTTAGAGATGTCAATCTCTTCTCATTTTGGTCATTCTTGTGACTATGAATGGTATCCCATTGTGTGTGTCTATGTTTTGAAGATCTAATTGGCTTTATTAAATGATTCATGAGTTGGACAGCATTCCATCTACCAAGAAGAGAGCTCCAAAGTATTATACAAAATGGAAGGATGGATGGTTCTTACAGGGAGAGTGGAGCAAGAATGTTATTTGCAAAAGAAAAGGATTGTTTCAGGCAAGGTTGATTTCCCTGGGGGTGGGGTGTGGGAGGAGAGGGTCTTAGAATTCAGATTAGCTCATCTTCCTTTGGGGGTAGAAGAGGGCCCATGTGGCAGACTCACTGGCAGCCACCATAAAATTCCTGACTGACCATTAAGACTAAATTTCTAGGGGATGTTAAATGGGCAGTCAGATGAGGTATTAAAACCCACTTTACTGACTTGGGACTTTAACCTAAGAGGCCTATGGTTGCTTTTTAACAACTGACCCCTTTGGATCAGACTTTCTCAGGTTAACTGAGAGATGTGATCAAAATTTAAGGTATTAGAGCCACTCTCACCTACCACTCGATAGTTCTAGAAGCCTTTGTTGCTCCTTTGTGTGATATCTCATTATGGTTTTAATGGCATAGCCCTGATGACTGACGACGGTGAGGGCCTTTTTCATGAGCTTTGTGACCATTCACATGTTCTTTTGTCAAGTCCCTAAGCTTTTCTCTCACATTTGTGGGAGGTGGAGTATTTGTCTTTCTATTATTGATTTGCAGATGCTTGTTAGGTTTTACACACACATATATAATATATATATATATATTCAGATAATTTTGCTGCAATAATTTTTTTTCTCCAGTCTGTGGCTTGCCTATGCATTTTTAATGGTGTCTTTTGATGAGCAAATATTCTTAATTTTGAGGAGGCCCAATCTATTAATTTTGTCTTTTATGATTAGTACTCTATCTCAAGGCAATGAAGATATTCTCCTACTCTCTTCTTCAAGAAATTTTATGATTCTGAGTTTCATATTTGCAGCTATGACCAACTCAAATTAATGCTCATAAATGGAATGAGAATTGGATTACAGTTCATTTCCAATTGTCCCAGCACCATCTGTTCAATATGTCTTGGCCATCCGTTTAGGATTGACTTGATACCTCGATCAAAACTCAATTTGCCGTGTGTGTGTGTGTCTATTTCTCGAATTCCAGGTCTTCTCCACTGAACATTGTCTAACATCGTGTCAAAGTACACAGTCTTGATTGTCATAGCTTTATAAAATCTTAAAATCAGATAGGGTAAGTTTCTGAAATTATCTTCTCAGTGTTGTTTTGGTTATCTTAGATCCTTTGCATCCCACATGAATTTTAGAATCAGTTTATTAATTTTTTCCCCCAAAAATTGGTCTTCTGGAATGCTGACATTGTTTTCAATCTATATATCAACTTACGGAAAATGAAAAATGTTGTTTCTACCCATCCAAAACATTTTGTATCTTTCTATTTAAGTATGTATTCTTTAATTTCATTCAGCCATGTCTTCTAATTTCAACGAAGAGGACTTTTACATATTTTATAGATTTCTAAATATTTGATGTTTTTTGATCTTACTATAAATGCAAATTTTACTTCCATCTTATTATCAATTTTACAGAATCAATATATATCAATTTATACCAATTATATAGAAATATATACTGACTTCTATCCTGAAAACTTATGTCTTCTTGACAAATTGATCTTTTTGCCCATATAGAATGTCTTTATTTCTAGTAATTTTCTTTGTCTTGATATTAATATAGCTATTAACTTTTTTATATTTAATATTTACATAGTATATATATATTCATTCCCTTTTATTTTTAACCTGTGTTTTCTATAGACAGTTTATAGTTGGGTGTTGCCTTTTAATCTAGTCTAAAAATCTTTGCCTTTTAAGTGAAGCATTTGGTCAATTTATATTTAATATTATTATTAATGTTGTGCTTTAATTTCCCCAATTGGTGTTCATTTTCTTTTTTTTATTTTTTAAAGTTATTATTTATTTATTTGAAAGAGAGAGAAAATGAGCAAGCACAAGCAGGGGGCGGGGCAGAGGGAGAACCAGTCTCCACTGAGCAGGAAGTCCAGGTGGGGTTCCATCACAGCACCCTGGGATCATGACCTGAGCCAAAGGCAGAAGCTCAACCTACCGAGCCACCCAGGCGCCCCGATGTTCATTTTCTATTTACTCCATTTGTACTTTGCATCTCTGCAACTCCTTTCCTGTCATTTTGGGGAAGAAGTGGATATTACTGAGAATTCTATTTTGTTTTGTGTATTGTTAAGCTATACATTTTATGCAAAATTTTAAAAGTGGATCTGAATATAACGTGCATCTGTATTTCTTTCAAATAGTAGGATACTTATTCATGAACAGTATAAAAATTGTATAGTAGTATTCCATGTACCCTTCCCACCACCACTTTTTCTACTTTACTTACTCTGTATTTGTCTTCTACTTTACTTTGATATACGTTAAAAACCTCACAATACATTGCTACTGTTTTTGCATGAAACACTTGGTCTTTTAAAGAAACAAATACATATAACATAAAATGATTTTTTAAAAAAGCTCTTGAGTTCCATTTGATACTATCTGCTTCAGCCTGAAGAATTTCTTTCTGCATTTCAGTGATGAAGGTCCCCTGTAAACAAATCATTTCAGGTTTCTTCCATTTGAAAATATAATTCTGTTGTCTTCCTTTTTTGAAGGACATTTTTGCTAGATATAAAATGCTAGGTTGACAGATCTCTTTTGTTCTTCCAGCATTTTCAAGATGTCTTTCCTTTGTCTCCTGGCTTCCAAGTGAGAACACACACATCCTCTCTCCTGCTGTTCACTTAGACACATGTGTCTTTTTCCTCCAGCTACTTTTAAGCATTGCTTTTTATTTTTGGTTTTTAGTGACTGACTACGATGTGGTTTTCTCTGTATTTATCTTCTTTAGATTTGCTAAGTGGCTTGGATTTTTCCTCAGTTTTACAAAGTTCTTTACTATCATTTCATCAAATATTACTTCTGCTTCATTGTCCTTCTTCTCTCCTTCTTGAACTATTTGCTATTTTCCCACAGATCTCAGATGGTCTTTGCTTTTCTTTTTACTCTTTTTGTCCACTTAGGTATTTTCTATTGTCTTTTTCAAATTTACTGAAATCTTCCTCTACTGTGCGCAATCTTCTCTCAACTTTATCTAATGAATTATTCCTGGTGTTACATTTTTCATTTCTAGTTTCTATTTAGTTTGATTTGAAAAATAGTTTTTGTACTTCTGCCAACATTTCCCATTTCTCTGTGAATGTTGTGCACCATTTCTACTGTATCTTTTATCTTCTCTATCATATATATTTTAAAGCCACACTCTGATGATTCCAACATTTGGTCCATCTCTGGACCTGCTTCTATTGCCTACTTCCTCTCTTGACCATGGATGCCATTTTCTTGCCTTGTTGTATGTCTTGTAACCTTGAAGTATATGCCAGACATTTTATAGAACAGAAAAGAAGACTCTAAAATAATATTTACTTTCAGAAGGTGCAGGCTCCTTTCTCTGTCCATCTACTGGAGGTGGACTGAGTGTGTTTGTTGGGTCTGGACTTTGCTGCTATTTTAGTTTGGCTCAGTTCACCACTGGCTTGAAATATTTTGAGGGTGGGATTACAGCTTTCTTATCAGCAGGAACTGAAATCTGAGCACTATTCCAGAAATATGTCCATGCTTCACATCCAAGCCACCAGCTTTCAGAATTGTTGCATGTATCACCATACTGTACTGCCCATTACAAGATTTGGGGGATTACTCTGTAGAGTCTCTTTCCTTTCTAGTCTTACCACCAACTGCTTTGTGTACCTCAGGAGGTATTTTGCAATCTTTCTTCCACATTTTCTATTCTTTAGAAAGCAGATGGACTTAAACTTAGGAAGGGCCTCAGTGCCTTAGAGTGGTTTTCTTAGCTCTTTGACCCACTGTCAATTTTTGATAATTAAAGCCTAGAGCTCCTGGGCAGAGAGAGTATTCTCTGAGCTCTCCTGCAAGCCCCACAATCTTCCAAATGTAAAAGTCTAGCTTGCTTCAAGAGGTTTATCTTAGCTGTTTAAGTAAATATTTATCCTAAGAGAATGTGTCTCAGAGTCATTATTTAGAGATACTATCACATTACTACTTCAGAAGACATCTCTTTTGTAAAAATCATGCAACCCACACAAAGATGGTTTGAGAGTACACAGGCTAGTTGACATTGGTTCTATTAGGTAGAGAATGTATTAAAATATCATTATTTTAAACACTCTAACTATATTGCTTAGAAAGCTTTTTGGTCTAGTGTAACTCTGACACAAGGTAATTCTTGATTATATTCTTTGCTTCTTCATCGCTTACTAATGAAGCTTGGGAGCACCATGTGACTTCATTGCTTCAATTTTCTCAGTCTGTTCATTATCCACTCCAGGAAGAAATGTAAGAATTTATAAGTCTCTAAAGTACCTTGAAAACTTTTAAACAGGAACTACGTAAATCAAAGCCATCATTGCCATAGACACCTTCTATTTTAAAAATTATTTTTATAATTAAACAAATCATAATAGTCTTTTCAATGGTATAGTATTCATCACCAAGCAAATGAGAACGAGCTAATGATTCATGGATCTAGCTTCTAAGTTTCTAAACAAAATACTAATAAAATACAAAACTGGTTTACTTTAATTTTAAACTATAATGATATCTACACATGGGAGCCCTCATAGAGCTTTTAAAATCTTGGAAGGAGAGAGAGTTTACAGAATCCCAGCTAGATACGATAGTTCACTTGAATCATGGTAGTCCATGGAATTGCATTTGTGATTATGCCCTCATGATAACTCATGGGAAAATGGCCATCTCTCATGTCATCCTGGAAAACAAAGTGCCTAGTGGCCTTGGTAAGGGCTTTGTTCCCTTTGAGGACAAGATTATTAGAGTGTTTGTCACCCAGCACAACAGGACCATTGAGAAGACTCCTTTTGATAGTGTTCCAAGGAGAAAACTGAAGTTCCAAATGGGCATGTCTGTTATTGAAGCAGCTAAAAATGCTACTTTCGAATTAGGACATTTAAAACATGGTAGAAGTGAAATTAAATTCCCAAAGAGTGTTCATCATTCCTTCTCTCAAGGCCCACATTCTGCAGTGGATACTTGGACATACTCTGAAATGCAGAGCAAATAGGAACCCAGCCTATAAATCAGTGCCTGTGATAAGTGGCAGTTCACCAGAGAATCTGTCTATATCCTTGGGGCATTTGTCCACAGGAGACTTCTGAATTTTGCTGTGCAGTGGCTTAAGGAGAAATAAGCATATTTTTAAAAGCCCTGAAAAATCTTCTTTTCTCCAAGCTACATTTTAATGTTATAGGGACCTAAATGTTTTGTCATTTCATGAAAAAAAACCCAAAAAACCAAAAAAACTATTCCTAGGCTCCAGTAAAAAATGCACTAGATCAGAGGTCTCCAAACTGTAATGGTATACCCCAATACATGCATATTTATTTATTTATAAATTATATGCATATAATATCATTATTAACTGGTATCTAAGGGCAAGATATACACTTGAGATTATAACCGTTTCTAATATTGCTATGCATAAAATGATAGTTGCAACAGTCTTCTTAGTAATTTCAATTTTGTTGGCTAAGTACCCATGTTAGGTCTTTTTACAGCTTGTTTGTTTGGTTTTTTTCTTAAATGAATATTGGCTGATGCTGAGCTCGCTTGAAAAGTTAATAGTAGCAACTCTGCCAATGTCTAGTTGTTTGCCCATGCTTGCCTTACAGGTATAACCTTTATTCCATGGTTTTTCTGCCATAACCTTTTAAAGTCACTTGCACTTTTTAATGAAGAATGGTCTTTCATTAAAATGGGTTGTAAAAGGCACAGACTTCCTAAATCTGGCACACATCAACTACAATCCGTCCCACAACACTGAACATTTGTATAGCACATGTGACATAGGATACTGTGACCTATGAACTAGATGAGAAGGTCTGGGTCATTCCCAAGGCTAAGTATTAGGAAAAGCTAATTGACTTCATATTTTTAGATAGAAAAGAGGGACATTATAATATTTCCTTTCTGTATTCCATCCACTGGGCCCTGTGCCTCTACTCTGGAACCCATTGGCTTCAATGACTCACATTTGAAAATGGAAAAAACAGAACACGATGAAACTAAAGAAAAGTGTTATTATTAATCCTCAAATACATCATGCTCCAAGGAAAAACCAAATTGAAAATCAAGAAAGATGACAACACAGTCAAGAATCAAACGACATTAATTTCTGGTGATACTTATACAAAGAGACAGGACGATTTCTTTCCCTGTAAAGAAGGGACCAGAATAATGTAGGAGAGGGAGAGGAGACTCCTGGGGGTATATGGGCAGCATATAAAAGAGATACTGATGTGGCTGGCCAGGCAAGCATATAAAAATGAAGAGGAAGAATAAAACAGCGGATGAGAAGCAATTTTGGTAAAAATGAGAGTTAGAAATTCTGGGGCACCTGGGTGGCTCAGTTGGTTAAGCGTCTGCCTTCGGCTCAGGTCATGATCTCAGGGTCCCCGGATGGAGGCCCACATTGGGCTCCAGGCTCAGTAGGGAGTTTGCCCCTCCCTCTGCCCCTCCCACTGCTCATGCTCTCTCTCAAATAAATAAATACCTTAAAAAAAAAAAAAAAAGGAAATTGAGTGGAAATCAAACCAGGGAAGAAGAAGTATATTTTAATTATGGGTGGGCCTAAGAATATGCTTTTGTCGTCATGATCCAGTGAAGAGAAGGGAGTTACTACCCCCCTCAGATACTGCTGTTAGCATTTATCTGATGGGCAAGATCAAGTCATCATCTGCAGGAGCATTTCATTACCATGACTCAGAGACATGACTTTCTCACTTCTTATCCTTGTCTCCACCTCAAGAAACAAGTCCTCTCCTCTGAAGCTCAGAGTCCCTTTTTGTGCCATGCTGCTCCTCTCTTCCCAGTCCCACCAAAATCCTAATTCTCAATTTCTGCCCGCCCACCCTCTCAGGCACCTTCAAGCCCTCCCCACAGCTGTCCCCCTCCGTCTTCAAACATGTACAGTTCTCTCCTCTCCTAGAAAATGTTCTCTTGACCCAGCTGCCCTCTCCAGCTACTGCTGAAATTTATATTTTTCCCTTTTGCTGCTGAACTTCTCAGATAAGCAGACTATGTCTGCTGCCTCCATTTTCCCTGACATGCCCTGGAACCAGGCTTCTGTTCTTACTACTCTGCGGAGAAGAATTCCCCATTGTTCTCATGCAATCACTACTATGGCCTCCTTATGTTTCATAGCTGTCTCCTATCACCGCTCTGCTTCCCTGTCCTTTACACCCCCAGCCTGGCTTTTTCCATTTCCTGCCCCGAATCCAGACTCCCTTCCTTTCTAGGTTCTTCACTACTCCTTTCGAATACCTCTCTGTTCAGAGCATTAACATTCCCGGCATGAAGACACAGAATGTCGAATTCCTCATCCTTACTTTTAAGTGTCTCCGATTTTTCCCATCCCCACTTAGCAAATCACTACTTGGTGCAAGAGAAGGGCTGGGATAAAAATTTGTTGAGTGAATAAAGAAACAAATGGACCTGTATTCTATGCTTGGGTCAAGAAGTATCCTTGTGGTTCTACCAAGTCCAGAGTTACTTTCTATCTCTATTATGTTAATAAATTATAGCCATTTGGTTGTGGTGGGTCACCGAGTCGCTCTATATAATTAAATGTGCCAAGACACTTAAATTCACATTAACTAGCCACTAAACCTTAAATTGCAGTATGGGATCACTACTGGTACACAGCAGGGTTGAGTCTAGCAGTTTTTCATGGTTGCATTCTTGGGTAAACTACATGGCAACTACTCTCTGGACCCATTTTCATTCTATCATTAAAGCACAATGAACTACAAAAAAAACGTTACAAGCATATACATCAGACAAGAGTTGCCAAAAAATAGGGTGGAATGCTTACAAGGTAAAAATCATAAAACAGAGGCAAGGGGGATGATCTTGACTCTCTTCTCTTTCCACCTTTGATAAATTTCAACCAGTTTTGTCCTTGGGTCGCCTGAAGCCTGGCATGTGTTGAAGCCTTTCAATTAACTCCCTAATATATTGAAGCTTTTCTCCGGGAGTGACATTCACTACTTTCTCTTTGAAAGCGCTTGCCAATCGATAGCAGTGGCAATGAGCTCAAAGTCATGAATATGGTGATTATGTGGCTTTTGTGCTTGCCTGACTAAGCTGCTTCCCTCCAAGGAAAACTTGACAAGCCTAAAGTTCCTACATTCCTTGCCATATGATATCCCTGAGTCTTGATATGGTTGATTTAGTACAGAATGAAAATCACATATACCCTTCTCCTTCTCCCCAACAGCTTACTCTTGAGGTACGTAAGCTTAGCAGAATGTGAAATCTGTGAACGAGCCTTCCTTTCTGGTTAGAGGCCTCCATCAGCCAGTTTGGAAGCTAATGTCACAGGTTCCTTTGATGAAAAACCAAAATTCCATAAAACAACCAAGTGAATAAATGTAATACAGGACAGAGCCTTATAAAAACAATGATATAATGTACTATGTTGCTCAATTTTAAAATCCCTTTCAGTTCTAGGAAGCCTTGTATCAGGATTGCCAAAATTAACTTTTTGCTCTAAACGGAACGGTGCACACGCCATGGCTTTGTTTAGTGTTGTCTACCACCTGTCCCTCTTTCTGGTTGGGGCCCCCATCTTTTAATTTAGATCTCCACCATACTGCATGCTGTAAAATATATAGTCATGAATTAGCATTCACCTATCTCCTGAACAATTCATGTTGGCCAGGGAGGGAGGGAGGGAGTGGATAAAGTAATGACCAAACTAGTGAAATAATGTGTAAGTCAGGAATCTCCAAACTGCAAGTAACGCAGGTCCAATCCAAACTTGTTTTGATTCCTTCTTTCGTTCAACTAATATTTATTCAGCACCTACCACATGCAGACGCTGCACTAGATGCTTAGAATATATCAGTGCACCAAATACAGCAAGAGCCCTTCCTTCTCCTGGGGAGCTTGTATTGAAGTAGAGTGAGAAAGACATTATGCAATAAACATAATAAGTCATGAGAAAATATAATAGAAGATTATGGAGGAGAAAAGGCAAAAGAACAGGGTCAATGGTACTGGAGAGTTGGTGGCAGGAGATTTTAGGTTAGGATGGCCTCGGGTGAAGGTAAGTTGGGTAAAGGCCTGAAATAAATGAGAGTGAGCCATGCTAGTGTGAGGGTGATCAAGGCAGAGATGGCGTTGCCATCTCTGCAAAGCTCCTAGAGTGTACTCAGGCCTGACATGTCAAGGTCAAGGCCAGAGTGGCTAGAGTAGAGGGAGCACAAGGGGAAAATGGTAGAGGAAGAGATCAGAGAACTGATAAGGGTGTGTGTGTGTGTGTGTGCGCACGCATGGGCACGCAGTTGAGTGGAGTATTATCATGAATGAAATTTTATGGAAAGAAATGAAGTTTTAGTCACGTGAAATGGACAGCCAATGTTAATGCAGGGTTCTGAGCAGAAGAATGACATAATGTGACTTTCGTTTTAAAAGACTCCCCCTGCTGGGGCACCTTTCAGTTTCTGGTTGGTTAAGCGCCCGACTCTTGATTTCAGCTCAAGTCATGATCTGAGGGTGATGGGATCCAGCCCCGCCATGGGCTCTGCCCTCACCATGCAGTCTGCTTGGGATTCTCTCTCTCTCCTTCCACCCCTTCCCTGCTTGCACTCTGCCTCTTTCTTCCCCTCTCTCTCTAAAACAAACAGATCAAATAAATCTTTAAAATAACTAAATAAAAGATTCACTCAGCTTTATGTGAGACAAAAATCAAAGCAGGGAGACCAATGAACAGGCTATTGTAAAAATAAAGGTGAGAGATGGGGGTGGCTTGAAGCCCAGAGATGGTACTGAGATCATGAGTTTATAGTTTAGATACTAGCTACACTGGGAAGTAGAATCAAGAAAATGTTCTGATAGATGAGACTTGGGGTTGGAGAAAAGGAAGGAGATGAGGATAACTTCAAGGGTTTTGGCTTGAGCAGGTGGAAGTGGCAGGGGCCATTTAATTAAGATGGGGAACACTGCAGGTAGAACCAAGAGCAGAGGAAAGGTCAGGAGTTCCATTTGGGGCATTTCAATTAACAATGTCTATTAGGTATCTAAACAGACATTGAGTAAGCAATTAGATATGCAAGTCTGAAGTCTGGATGTGAGATGCAAGCCAGAGCGTAGTTACGGCTTTAAACTGGAATGGCCAACAGCAACCCACTTTGTGACTGCAAAGTAGTTAGATGGTATATGACAGCTCGGGTGTCCACATTAATTTGCATGAAATCATGCTGGTGCCGATAATAAGGGGAGACAGCACATAGATCTGCTTTCACCACCTTCTACGTGTATTCTGAATATCTGTTAAATAGAAAAATCTCCTTCTTACACTGACCCCCACTCCCCAATTTCCATTTTTTCTCCAAAGCAATGAGTACTAATAAAATGAAGCATCATAGAAAGGTATTTCCCTGAAAATTTAAGTGGTAGTTCCCCTGAGATGAATTTGGATGAAAACAGCCATCTGTCACTCTTGGATTTTCCTGTAAGCACATATACATACGTGTGTGTGTGTGTATGGGTGTTAAACATATGTAACAAATGTATGTTTCGGAGACAATAACTTACATGCTAATTTATTACCACTGAATCAGTTTCACTGACTCAAAAGTAAAATGACCGATACAAGGTAAAACGCTGCTCTCACTCACAGTTATGGGAATAAAAGTTAGGGATGCATTTTTTTCCAAGAGTGATTTTCTAAAATGTACATGTTCACTTCGCCAGCTCAAACATAGGTACTGTGACATTTAAGCCAGTGTAAAGCTGTGCTAGTTTTAAGTACCTGTAGTCTCACAGTGTTGTACAAAACACATTCTCATTCTATCTCTACAGCACAGGAAGCTTGGAGCCAAATTTATCTTGAAATAATGAGGAGCTGCAGAAAATGTTCCTAAACAACACACAAGAGAGCAACAAATCTTTGCTGTCCTGGGATGGCAAAAAGAAAAAAGAAAAAATTAGGAAAGTACCAGAGCGGGTTCAGAAAACCAACACCAGGAATCAAATGCAGCATTTGGTGAGAGGCAAAAATTGTTTGCTGTGAAAGTGACCTAGCATTTTAAGAGGAGCGCCCCAAAAATCTTCTCATAGGCAGATTCAGCCTAAGACCTATGAAATTTCTCTGAATTTTAATTTCCCCCTCTGGAAAATAAAAATAACAACATTTTCCCTGAAAAGTGGGAGTGAAAAGAGAAAGTATATGAAAGACCCTGATAAAATACCATTCCCTAACATGCCATTCAATGCCACGAATAATTTTATTAATTATAATAATCTCATTTCCCAATATTAATTTCATACTCAACAGAATTATTTAATATTCAACTGAATTCCTGTATCAGGAAATCCTGATAAATGTCCCATCAATAATTCTATTAAATGTATATTACACTTGTCTCTGCCCAACTTGAGATGAACATATACCTCTACGTCTTTCCTTTCGGCAACATAAAAGCTGTTTTATGACCCAACTCACTGGCCTTCAAGCACCTGATTTTGCAGAGCATGGATCTTAAGAGGATGAGGTACAAGAATTTCAAAATATATAACTTACTGAGCTAACTTGGGTGCTGACAGGAAAACCTTAGACTATAATTATTCTAACAATAGCATCAGGTTACAAACTCCCCCACGATGTGGGGTCAAAAGCTTCCCCTAGAAAGGCAAAGGTTCCTCAGTGAACACTCAGCAACATGGCTCATAAAAAATTCATTATATTGCCCTTCTCTTCCTGCTGTAAGACAAATGTAAAATCAGGAACTGTCCCAGTAGATCCTTCTCACAGCATTGAGAAAATGAACTTGGAAACACATACACACACACGCTGACCGAGTATGTTGGGTTTGATGAGGGAGTTGTAGGCAAAGCATGTCACATGCCTTGGATCAAAGGTGCCACGCATTCAATGGCAGCCTCTCAACGCCAAGGCCCGCCATATGCATTGCTAGGAACCGCCACGGCAGAGTTATGGGAAAGGCGGGTGGAATGTCGAACATGTTGAGAATAGGCATATAATTATTCGCCAAACTTCAGGAAATAAACATTCACTTTCAAAAAATTGTTTTCAGCTGCTTTAAAGCCAAGTGACATCTAAATTACAGTTCGGGGAAAGAAAAGTTTCCATTTTCTAATTTGATGCATTTTGTTGCATCGTCCTACATTATCCAGAGTCAGGCCTGCCACATCCTGTCAGGCTTCAAACCACAGGCTGAAAGCCCCACGCCGCTGAAAGAGCTGTTTGTCCAGCCACACAGTGTGCTAAGTGTTCTGGGAGAAAAGTGTCTGGGGAATCGGAGCAATTCTTTTGGTTAAGATTCCTAGGATTTCCACAAGTGCTTTTGGCTGTACGTGCTGTGACTGCTCCTTCCGCATCTTCTTTGGGCCAAGCGGTAATATGTTTATGGAAACTCTGCTGGCCCTGCCAGGGAACAGCCCCAGACTCACATTCTCCCATGGTTTGGCCAGGACAGGAGGACGGGGAGGCTGAAAGAAGAAATGGTGGGATTCAGAACAGCCAGTCTTAGGTGCTCGCAAGCTGGTCGGTTGCTGTCAGGAAAATAAATAACGGGCTGATATCTGATAGTCTAAAAAGGAAAAAAGGAAATTAAGTTTTTATTAAAAGAGATAACAGAAATGCTATCTGCCAGGCAGTTTCCTATGGCCCGCTGAGTCCAGTGATGAGGATCCCCTGTCCTATAAATGGTGGACTATCATTATTTTTTACCCCCAAATGATATCCATGCCTTGAAAAACCATTTATCTTTTTAAAATTGTGAACAGCCCAAATAATTTAGGATAGGAAAAAAAAAAAAAAAGATGAAGCAGAGGACTTGTTCAAAATGAGGTAGACATCTTTATTAGCACAAATTAAAGGTGTTCCTATGTGGCTGCTTCTTTCAGGACACTGGAATGGGAATAACCAAGAGGTCCCAAACAGCACCTCTTCACATTTCCCCAATTTCACATGAAAAATCCCTGGGTTGCAGTGAAAACAGTTTGTTTGTTTTTTTTCCTAAGTATGTTTTTAAACTCAGATATTATGAGCCATGTTTGGCTGGTTACATGATTCATGGTGGTGAATCCTTCAGTACTGGTGAAGTAGAAGATTGGCAGACTTCAGTGTAGTCAGGTTACACTCCAATTATCAATTTAATGGGTTATTTTGGTATGGAAAGGGCTGAAGCTTCAGTGACGAATGAGAAAATAATTGTCTGGGGGCATGAGAGCTATGTAGTGTGGCTTTGGATATTAAATAACGTTATTTTTAGAGAACCAAAAAAACTATACTACATTTTCTGCCAAAAAGCATTGTTAATATCTGAATTTATTTTCAAAAAAACATTTAATCCATTTATTTATTTGAGAGAGAAAGAGAGAGAGCAGGGGGAGGAATAGAGGAAGAGGGACAAGCAGACTCTGTGCTGAGCATGGAGTCTGATGCAGGGCTTGATCCCAAGACCCTGAGATCAGGACCTGAACCAAAATCAAAAGTTGGACACTTAACTGATTGAGCCACCTAGGCGATTCCTGAATTTATTTTAAAAATTCTAAGAAAGAAATACAACATAAGTCACACTTAAATTACACTTAAAAACATTGGGGGAACAGAGCATGATAAAAATAAACAAACTTAGTTACTACATGTGTATTCTTTATTGAAATAAAGGAGTTAAAATCAAGCTTGTCCCAGAATATGCGTAGCTCAGTTTATACATTCAAGAGGAAACCTGAGAACATGAATTATTAAAATGTCTGAAGAAAGAGATGAATTATGGAAACATAAGACATTTAAATAAGTTTTAATAAGATGTCTCACTAAGATGGCTCTGTAAATTCACACTTAAACACATAACCTCGTTTCCAAAAAATAAGGCAATGGCAGATAAAATCAATTAGAAATAACTCAGCTCAAAGAACAATACAAATATATCCATGTACTATAAGTATAGAAATGCAAAGGAAGAGTAGAGCTGAAACTCAGTGCTTTCTGGGTTCTGGGACAGGTTGGCCAAAATTGTGGCTCCAGAATTGTGGCAAGGTGAGTAGGGTCTAGAAATACTTCATGTGCGACAGCAGGTGGAAGTCAATCTTAATATCTAAAGCCAGAAGCTGAAGCAAGGACTCTCTCCAAACCCAACATGAAAAGAGGCCAAAGAAAATCACTGTTGACAACCCAGAAAATCAAAAAATCAACAACTAAAACACTGATTTATTACAAATAAAATTAATTTGGGGGAGCTCAATTGGCAGTCTTTAAAATGAGGATACTTATGATGTTTAGTTCATCTTTTTCAACATGGAAAAGAAATTACAAAATAAAATGTGGAGTTTAAATAAAGAATGAACAAAGTGCCTACGTAAAAAGCTTATTAGAAGCCTTAGGAATAAAAAAAAAAAAAAAAAAAAAACCATGATCTTAAAAGTCTCAATAAATTGTATAAACGCTGAAATAATCACAAAGCCAGAACTAAAGAATTTTTTTGGAAGATTTTATTTATTTGAGGGGCGGGGGTGCAGATAGGGGCAAAAGGAGGGAGAAAGAATCTTCAAGCTGAGCGCAGAGCCTGACACAGGGCTCAATCCCAGAGCCCTGAGATCGTGACCTGAGCTGAAGCTGGATGCTTAACCAGATGAGCCACCCAGGTGCCCCAGAACTAGAGAATTTTAAGAACTGATGAGTTCACTTGAAGTGCATCACAGAGATAAATAAAATAAAGAGCAGTTAAGAGGCAGAGGATAATCTGAGAGGCTCTAATGGAAGTCCAAATTGATTTCTAAATGAAAAGAGGGGAAGAAATTATAGACGGACAGTATTTGAAGATAAATAGCAGAGACATTCAATCGCTGAAGAAGCCCACGAATCTTCATACCAGAAATGTCTTCTGAATGCCAAAACAGATACAGAACAATAAATTCCACATCTAGAAACATACTGCAAGATTGCAGATCATTAGGGAAAAAAGAAAAAGCTTAAGCTACCAAAGAGAAAAGACTGTGTAGCTACCAGGAATAATCCTTAAGCTGGGAAAATCTTCATGCAGCAATAGCTGAGGCTAGAAAACAATCTAATAATATTCAACAGTATCTTCCAAGCGCTGAGAGAAAATAACTAGTAACCTAAAATTTTATACCCAGCTAACCTATCACGTAAGAAAAATAAAAATAATAACAACAATAACAAGAATAGCTAACTTAAGAGAGTATAAAGAATGTATTTTAGCCAGAAGAAAAATAAGGTGAAAACTTACTGGGTGAAAAAGAAAATGTTAAGCAGAAGTTGATAAAAATCCATCAGTACATTTTTTATTGACAGTTAAAATGAGAGCTACTTTTAAAATGTAAAACTAAGCTCTAACATGTAAAATTAATCCCTCCCCACTAATAAGAAATAATCTACAAAAATATATATTTACGTATTATCCAAAGAGAAAATAAATATCTCCAGTAAAAATTCCTAAATATTTCTTATTTCTGGCTGTGATGCCATAAGCACTCCACATTCATACTCAAGACCTTTGCGCTTGTTCTTCTCCTGGTTTGGAAATGTATCCCCATAAATTTCCTCATAGCTTTTGTTTCTCACTTTCATTCAAGTCTCTGCTCAAATATTTCCTTTTCTGAAGTTAGAGGCCAGACAGAAGGTCTATTTGAGATAGTCCCTCTTTTATTTGCCACCACGTGACAGTATACCCTCTTTGATTTAAGCCTCATAAAGAGATTCAGCTAATTCTTGTGGAATGAGTGAATGGAAGAATAAATGAAAGAAAAACAACTAAAATAATTGTAGTAGTGACCTTTGCAACCAAATACTTTCTGAAGTGTTTATTCAAATAGTACTGTAAACTAATATAGTATTTGAATAGCCTTTGTAAATGTTATTTTAAGTACCGTGATATTGCCAACTATCCGGAAAAGCAATGGACCATGTTTACACAGCAAAATCAAGCTGCATTCCATACGTTATCTCATTTAGTCCTCATGAAAGTGTAACCAATGGAAAAAAAAATGAAACTTAAAAAGATAATGTCGGTTGTTCAAAGCTATTGAGGTAGTGAGTAGTAAAATAAATATAGTAACAGAGGCCTACTTGACTCTAAATTCAGTGCCTTTTCTGCCACACTGATCTTCCTACTCAAATGCCTCCCAAGTACCTACTTGTGGGAGGTAAAATGCCTAACTATTAGCCATGCTTAATTCAGCAGCATCATTACCCTTTGCGAGTTCCACATCACAGAGGAGAGACTACATTTCCCAAAATCCCCTTCCTTCCATGATTCCAAGTTACCATTTGCCAGTGAGTAGCTTTCACATGAAATCGGGAGAGTGGGAGAGGGAAAGATGGGCATTGTTTCCCAGACATTTGCAACGGGACATATGGACAGTGATGAGATTCATAGCAGCTTACCAGGGAGCTGTTGAGAACGAACCGCTTTATAACTTCAGGCTGAAATCAGAGGTGGCTCCTCTGATCTTTGCTTCCCTGGTTCTTCCAATGTAACCCTGCAACTGTTCTATTAAAGCCCTTTATACCTGGGCACATAGAGTGGGGTCTCAGTTCCTGACCAATCCTGAATACATGCATTTTGCATGTAATATTTTATTTTTATGACAACCTCTCTTAATGTTGTACCAGATGAAAACATCGAGGTATAAAAAATTGTGGCTCTAGATCACGATAAATGACCAGGAGTTGATCCCTCAAGCCTATGCTGATTCTGCTTAAACTGGGGGAGCAACTGGGGGAAAATGTTGAGGCATTTGGGCTCAGTGTGAGAAACAAGGTCATAATATCATTAACGGTGCAAGGGTGTGGAAGCAGGAGGTGGCAAATGTATTTATCAGTCATGTGTTAACATACCAAGGCAATGATAAAATGACAACTCCGGTTTAGCCCTCAGTGACCCAGGCTGGTCCTCTAGAAAGTCACACTTTCATTGGACAACGGTTTAGCCCTCTGCACAAACCACAATCAAAGATGTCGTCTCTTGTGTTAGACACTGTAAATTAGCTATAACATGTTTTACTTTCATATTTTTAAAGGTCTCCCAATCATTTTTTATAGCCCATTCAATTACAATAAAACTTAGTGGGGAAATAACCCTTCTTCTAAAAGGTATTTATAGTAACGTGTTCTTTCCTGAGCTTACTCAGACAAAACAGAGGCTTTTACGAAAAGTCCTTGGTCACTCAGTCAAATGTGTCATTCATCCCACGGTGCTGAGGAACCTTGCAGAGAAGCCTGCCTCATACATAAGATCAATAATAACTGTAATGTACTCTGTACAGGCAAGATTGGGTATTTCCTTCATGAGAGACTAAAAGACTGCAAAAAGAATAGTGTTACTGTTTCCCAGCACTTTTATTCTTGTTTTACAAGCAATATGCAATTTAATTTGGATTTAACTTCCGCATTCAGTAATCTGTAGTTCTTTCAGCCTGCTGATATGAAGGACATGGCAAATCAGAAGAGTCTGGTAAATGTGCATTCTTAAACATAAGGCAGGCATTATGAGATCTACCATGTGTCCGATCTTTGTTCTTGGTTCATCGGGCCACGATTCATGTCAAATCATTTATCTTATTTTTATTTCAAGACTACAGTTGATACATGATGCAGCTTAGCAGTTAGAGAAAATGATTAATAGGCCTCCTTAGCTTCTGATGAATGGGTGGGAATATAAAAATGGAACAAAACCAACAACCACCACAGAATACACAACTAGCGATCCGTAAGTGGAAGTGCAGTTTCGCCTGTTTCTGGGAAAAAGGCAACCATCTGATGAGAACCCGTCGTTTTCCTGCTTGGGGCTTTTGATTCACAAGTCAATTTATATTCTTAATTTACTTTCTGATAATGCAGTCAATCAGTACTATATTTTAACCAGATTGTGTCACAGAGGTTTTTAAAACTGCTTTCTCTATGTGTCTAATTTGAGGTTAATGGGTGCTTTGGTTCAGCGAGGGTGTCTAATGTCTCTCGTTCCCATTTCCCAAGCAGAACGTTTGGCCCACAATTTGTCAGGTGATTATAATCTGCTTATATCCATTTAGGTGGCCACTGCATTGCCCGCAATCTGCACCATTAATCAACTTGCCTACTCGGTTGTTAAGGGAACTGAAAACATCAGGTCAGCTATTTTTTCCAATCTGGTGTTTTTCATGTTTTCCCCACTTTATCATGTTAGTTACTTAATTTCTCTGTTTTGCATTCACTTTTCCACTCACAGCGGAAAAATACATCAGTGTTTCAGTGTTACCGTATTTTTTTTCAGCCTGGCAATGCCTTTTAACCTGACCTTGATAAGCAGACTACTAAAATTTTCACAGTGAGAGATATAGGAGGGCTCCAAAAAAAACCAAAACCAAAAACAAAAACCCCAAAAAACCACAGGTTAGTTCAGCAGTATGGGAAATAATGAAAGCAGGATCAGTTTTCTATTTAACAACCAAAAATTATGCCGATGTATTTCCACTATCACTGTATGTCATACTTAGTGGAAAGACTTAAGTAAATATTAATAATCACTATAATATTCCTGACGACTTTGGCTCTGTCTTCACAGGTAAAACTAAGGAGAAAGCTGGGAAATTATCAACTGGGTTTCATTCACAAAGACAAGCTTGTATAAAAATATGGTCAAGCCATATGGCCTTGTCCTCAATTAAGAAAAAAATTCTTTAATCCTTTTCAACCTGTTTTTTTAAAAATACTAATTCAACGTATATTTGATGGGTACTTAATGTGTTACAGGCTTTTAGATATTCAAGGGATAAAAACGCCCTTAAGAAGTTCTGGAAATGGAGATTCACAGAGCGAATTCAATCCCTCGCCCCCTCCTCATCCCCTATCCACTCACCAAACTGTACCACTGAAAGGGTGATACCTTGGGGCACCTGGGTGGCTCAGTAGGTTAGGCACCTGCCTTCCAATCGGGTCATGATCCCAGGGTGGTGGGATCAAGTCCCTTGTAGGGCTTCCTGCTCAGTGGGGAGCCTGCTTCTCTCCTCCCCACTTGTGCTCTCTCTGCCGCTATCTCCATCTCTCTCTCTCTCAAATAAATAAAATATTAAAAAAAAAAAAAGGAAAGGGTGATACCTCTATGAAAAATATAGGAAGCTATATAAATTATGAAACACACTCATGATGTCTTCAGCTAAGTATAAAACTGTGTATACTTTGCAAGAGAGAAAAACAGATTCAAAATTTATACAGGGGTGCCTGGGTGGCTCAGTTGGTTAAGCATCTGCTTTTGGCTCAGGTCATGATCCTGGGGTCTTGGGATTGAGCCCTGCATCAGGCTCCCTGCTCAGCGGGGAGTCTGCTTCTCCCTTGCCCTCTGACTCTCCCCTGCCCTCTGACTCTCCCCTGCCCTCTGACTCTCCCCTCTGCTCATGCTCTAGCTCTTTCAAATGAAAAAATAAAAAAATCTTTAAAAAAAAATAAGTTTATGACTATAGCCTTTTAGGAGAGATGGATCACTATACCATCCAGGTTGTATGTACTATACCCTATTCCAAGCTGTTCCTCCCTGTATATTCCAGGAAAGACAGACAAGCCAGACAGCCTTGATAAAGACAAGGACAGAGTATCATGGGCATGTACAGAGCACCAGCTAAACAACAAGTCTATCCGAGACTCCTTGCTTCAGTAGGAATGAATGTCCTCTAATGCAACATGTAGTTTCCTCTTTTCCCTGATCAAGAGACTGGATCTCTAGGAGACAGTGGCAAGAAATAAGCTGTAGGCATTCACTTACTAAATGTTTGCTCATCGTCTATTATTCATTGGACATATGTTCAATAAATATTTCCTGAGTATCTATCATGTGCTAGGCATATGGCATTTACCAAGAATCCCTTACATGCCAGGTGCTGTCTTAGCATCAGTGACACTTCTATGTCCTTGAGAAGGAAACTGAAAATTCTAGGAAGAACTTCAAATCCATTCTTTTCCCCCCACCCACTGAAAAGTTAGAAGTCTTCTTCTAACTTCTGTTTAGGAAAGCCACACCCATCTTCTTGGGAGTAAGTTTCTCAAGTATTTTGTGGGGGGGAAAAAAACCTTCCCATTATGAATATTATACATTAAATAACTTCAACTAGTTCTTTCTAGCTTGTAAGCCACTGTGAAGGAGAATAAAGAACACCCCAAGCCTCGGGCAAATTCTAGATGACACCTAAAAATACTTCTGGCAGAGGATATTGAGAAGACACCACAGAAAAGTAACTCTTGGATCACCTTTGTTTCTACAGTCCTGGAAACTTGCAAGACCAAAGACTTCCCTTAAAAAAAAAGAAAAAGAAAGAAAAAAAGGTAAACTTTGAGTTGTTTCACTTAAATGAAATGCAATTTTACCTGAAAGGATTCTTTTCTTCTTTCAGGAATTTAATTGAGGAGACTGGTAACCCCTGAAATGTCAGATATATAAATCATATTAAAACCACTTTGAAATTTGTGGGGAGCAATGAAATAGATCCCAAGACCACGAAAAGAGTTCAGCTAAGTGACCAATCTAAAATGTACAGCAGGTAAGAAAGAAGATCCAAGCTTAATTAAAAGAAAATACCCAGTTTCCTTTTTCTACTTTTATGTATTTGCCTCTTCACTCAGCTAGAGTTTCAAAGTAATTTTCTGTTTCTTTCCATTGAGATTTCTTCTTTTTTTTTCTTCCTCCCTCTTCTTCAGACAGGTTGTCATGAGTTTAGAGTCTACTAAAAAGAGCTTAGCTTCATTAAAAACTCAACCAACTCCCTGCTTCTCAAATATGTGATAAAAAATTCTTCCTGTGTTAAGTCTACAACATACTATTTTTTGGAGGATTATATTATACCAATGATATTGTTCCCAATTAAAATTTTAAAATGGTTTGGGGCCACTACCTTCACATTTCATAGAAAAGGAAAGAAGTTTATGACTCAGAAATTTAACAGGTGCTTCGAATAACACATTAAAAAAGGAATCATTCCTTGTGATTCAAGATCATACCGTTTTTTTAAAATGGAATTCACTTAAAGTTCTGTAAGTAGCACATATTTCATGTTATATAAAGCAATGCAATATTGCATAACCTTTCTATCATCTGCCTATATTGAATTTTTGCTATTTATCACTAGTAATGACATCTTTGCTAACAGACTAAAACAATTTTTAGAAATGTTCACTGAATTGACACAGCCACTAGACATCTGCTTTTCCTAATCTTGCTGTTCTACATTACTACCAATCTCTGAAATACATTTCAGCCAGTACTACTGTTTGTTGTGTGAACAGGAAGAATGTTATGGCCGGGCTGGGGGGTGGGGTGGGGTGGGGTGGGGTGGCGGGGAGGCAGGGAGGCATTGAATTGTCTCCGGTATCAACATCTCAACAGTCAAAGGGTGCTTCCTCATTTTGCTTCTTCCAGAGCTGACCCTACTTCAGGACAGCATGCACGGACCCAAGAGGTTCTCAGAAAGGCCTTACATACTACTGTATCTCAAAATAGTCTGTCTGTGGGAAAGGACGACAAAGAATAAATCTGATGGCTCCTTTTCATTCAATGAATCTCTGCTCCAAGTCTGCCCTTTGGAACGTTCCTATCCTTCCATTGATCTATTTGTCTCTGGCCTGCTCTGGGTAACAACCATGCGAGCTAGAGGCCCCAGGTCTAAGTTTGGCCAATGTGCACGTGCCGTGACCAACACTCTGTGCGGGGTTTCTAAACCTGCATCCACATCTGCAAAAGCAGTGCAAGCCATCAGTAGGGCTGCCCAGTAAGCCAAGCAAATGCATCTCAGTAGTGCCGAAATTGACCCTGTACAAAGAGTAAGTCTAGATTGAGAAAGCTGATCACCCCAGGGGGCATTAGGTACTTCCTCCTTTGTGTTTCCGTAGCACCTGATATACGCCAATATTTTTATTTTAACCCACTGAATCATAATTAGTTACTTATAGGTCTGTCTCTCCCCAAAAGATGGTGAACTCCTAAAGTAGGGTGACCTTACTTCTGGATTTGACTGAGTATTGGTTTCATTCCAGTTCAGATCAGTTAACACTGGATAATTATTTTAATTATCTCTTTTACTGCCAAAGGGTCCTGGTTTGGATAATGAATTACAGGATTACCAGAGTCATATGACACGGGCCATGTCTTGTTCAATAGTGAAAGTACATTAATACCTAGTATAATGTCTGGATCAGCACACGTGTTCAAATAAGGATACGATAGTTTTTTTAAAAAAGGAAATAATGACAAGACTGAACACCTTGAATAATTTGCAATGTTAAAACGGAAAAGCAAAGATCTCAACAACATTTGCTACATTGAGAAACACAATTGGTTTCACAGAATTTCATGGACAGAAGTCAAAAATGTTAAAATTTAAGCACCTGTCTCTATGTAGACTTCCAGTTTTGGTTACCAAGAGAGTTGTAAGAAGGACACAATATTAGTTGACGAATAAGTGTAAGAGCTAGAACTTATTCTGTGGTGATTCTGTGGCAGACATTGAGCATTTCACGTGCTGGCAAACATTTCTCGTGCCCACCCAGTAAGTATTCTCTGATTTTGTTTGGAGTGGAAATGTGTCCAACCAAAAGTCCTCTCATGTTATAGCTTCCATTGCAGCAAGGGGTTGCCATGAGATGCATTAATAGTCTCGGAAATACAGTAGGAAACTACTCGAAAGATTTTTGAAAAAGGAGAGGCTACCTCCTTCTCATTCAACTCGCAGAAGTGACAGCAACCTCACAACCATAAACATGAAAAACACCTCAGTAGATGCCCCAGTCCTGTTCTGCCAAATTCCACGCTTATCATGTTGTGAGAAATGAATCCCTAACTGTTAAAGCTACCATTACTTGAATTCCTGTTGCCTACCCAATTTCCAACTGATATACTATGGAATTCCTCCAATACCCCATGGGGTGGAATCATATGAAATTTTGACCTATAAAAATGGCAAGTGCATTCATTCATTCATTCATTTTTTCAAAATTCATTTACCAAATACTTATTGAATGCCTATGTGCCAAACACTAACACATGATGGTCAGCTGGAAAACAGCACCCCTGGGGCGCCTGGGTGGCTCAATCAGTTAAGCGTTTGCCTTCAGCTCAGGTCATGGTCCCAGGGTCCTGGGATCGAGCCCCACATTGGCTCCCTGCTCAGTGGGGAGTCTGCCTCGCCCTCTCTCTCTGCTGCTCCCCCTGCTTGTGCTCTCTCTCTCACCAATTCAAATAAATAAAAACTTAAAAAAAAAGAAAAACAGCACCCCTTATTTTCAAATGTATTACCAAAATATTACTGTTTAGCCCCCCATTTCATAAAACTAAATTACTCAACTAGTGAACCACATGCAAAGGATAATTACTTGAGCATTGAGTCAGACGTGGTAAGATAAAAATTATATAGAGAAATTAACTTAAACCAAACAGATAATTTCCTTTTAACATCAATATGGGAGGACTTTGAAATTCAATATCCTGTACCGTGGCTGTTACAAATTTCAGAAAATTGGAACTCTATAAAAATAGGGGAAAGAGACAAGGGCAATTCTTCGAACAGCCTGCAGTTTTGAAAGGGAACACTGCGATTCAGGATTGACTGGTGAGGTAATTCAGTTCCTCTACAATTTATCTTTAAGATGCAGGCCATGAACTTGGGACACCAGCTTCAATCTGAATTCACATCCAAGTGATTTTTGTTTGTTTTATTGCCAAGAACAACTAGCCTTGGCAGAAAGCTCTGACACACAAATGTTAGTTCCCAAACAGTACCCAACGTGTCTCTGAAGAACTGTGGTCAGACATGCTAATAAGTTTCTTATGGGGAAAAATAACAACCTTGGACTTAAGATCTCAAAAACAACACATCAACAAAAAAAAAAGAGTGACTTTAGTTGACTTTTAAACACTTTTATAAAATTGGCGGTATTTCTCTTTATTGTTTAATTTTTAAAATTTTTCTTAATACTCTTTCTTCTACAAATTCTTGATTTGGGAAACCAAGTATACTTTCCACACATCTACACAGAAAAAATATTCTACTGGTTCAGGAGATGAAGCAATAATTTTGAGATTTAAGGACCATAACATTGAACTTGAAAAATGGAGAGAAAATCCAGTCTTGCTTTGTAAGATTTTGAGAGAGATTACGAGGATTACCTAATAAGACCACGTGTTATTTTATCTTTGCAACTAGAGGGACTAAAAAAAAAAAAAAAAAGAAAGAAAAGAAAAACCTGTTAGTGAGAAGACTGAAGGTTTTCACTAAATATTTAGTAATACTTGAATAAAAATGTCATATTATAGATTTATGGCTCACGTGTATTAGTTAGCTAATCCCAAGCACTAGCAGATGATAGGAGTCTATTGTAGATAGCATAGACGTTGAAATACCTCTTTCCCTAGGACCCAGTGTTTGTTTGGGTGCTTTCTGGCTTTATTGAGGTTATCAGCTTATCAGAAAAGTACTGGGGCGCATGGGTGGCTCAGCTGGTTAAGCATCCAACTCTTGGTTTCGGCTCAGGTCATGATTTGGGGTTGTGAGATTGAGCCCTGCACCAGGCTCTAAGCTCAGCAGGGAGTCTGCTTGTGATTCCCTCCCTCTCCCTCTCCCTTTCCCTCCCCCTCTGCCTCTCTCCCTGCTCACTCGCTCTCTCTCTCAAATAAATAAATAAATAAATAAATAAAATCTTAAAAAAAAAAAAAAGTACTGATCTTTTCTGAGAGGAGCTAAATAAAGGTAGACTTAGGGTTCTGGTCTGCCTGACACCATCTTCTCCAAAGCAAAACTTATGTCCCACACGCAGGGACCTGAGGAACCCATGACCCTGTCCGTGTCAGGCAGCATTACTGTTTTAAGGATGAAAGCCCCAAAGGAATAAGACATAACAGCAACCACAAATAATCACGTATTAAAGAAAGTAATTTCTTTTAAAAAATTATTTGATTCTTAAAATTCTTTAAAAAATGCTAACCACAAATAAAGGCTTCTAGATCTGAGGATGAACCAGCTCCAGTTCATGGAAGAACCACATTCCACCATCAAGCAAGCATTCCACTTAAAAGGAGTACTTGGATTTTATCACAAACTAAAAAAAACAAAACTTCTAAAAACAAATAAAACTCTTGGCCTGTTTTGATAATGAAAGTAGGGAAAATTTATAACGAAATGAACTTGTGAATTCTCAAAATCATGAGTTTAAAAATAATATATTCTAACTAAGAGAGAAATTTATGTTGACTGTGGATAAGTTGGAACACAAAATGAATGTAGAAAGTAAAGAGTGCCTATAAATCAGTAATAAACAATGTCTGTTGTTAAGAGCTTCTGCTATGTATGCATGTATATTTTCTTTTTCTTGTACTTTTTTTATATACTTAATAAAACGCGTACATTTACTTAACATAAAAGCTCCTACTACTTTTTTTGGTCTGTTTTTCAACCTAATGTCATACTTGGAGCAATTTCCCACATCTAAACCCATGTTTTTGAAAGCATAATTTTAATGTTGCAGAGTGTGGTGGACAGAGTCTAAGGGTAACCCGCATTATCCTCATCTCTCGGGGCTCACACTCCATGCATGTGCCCTCTGAGTTTGTGTGGGACCTGTGACTTGCTTCTATTCAACAAAATATAGTGAAATTGACAGCGTGTATGAGGTTACTTGTATTGTATGCTATTCTGCTAAGTTGGTAGCTCCCATTTTTCCGGGGTCTCTCACCCATGTTAGCTTTGAGGGAGTACCCGGCCATGTTGGGGGTCCCACGTGGCAAGGGACAGCAGGTAGACACTGGCTGAGGACGGAATTCCAGGTGACAGCCAGCAAGAACCTGAGGCTCTCGGTATTACAGCTGGAATTCTGCCAACAGCCTAAGTGAGCCTGGAAGAGGATCGTTGCCCAGTCAAGCCTCAGGTGACAACGCAGACCCTGGTGATACCTTGACTGTGGCCTGGTGCTATCCCAAGCAAAAGACCCAGCCAAGACTCCTGATTCACACACACTGTGAGATAAGCAATGCGTGCTGCTTTAAGTCACTAAGTTTGTGGTGATATTGTTACATAGCAAGAGAAATACACAAAGTATTTCACCTTATGAATACACTATGATTTATGTGGTCAAACCCTTATTGCACAGGTAGCTTGTTTTGTAATTTAAAAATTTTTATAAATAAATCTGGAATGACTTGCTTGAATATGCAAATTTTTGATTAAAAAGTGATCAATTTGGGGTGCATTTATTTTACTTTTTTAAAGATACTGCATTCTGATATGATCACTCAGGCACATATTTCCTGGTCGCTGATGGGTGGTATCCTTCAGCACTTACAAACTGATAAAAAAAAAAAAAAATAAGGGCGCCTGGGTGGCTCAGTTGGTTAAGCGACTGCCTTCGGCTCAGGTCATGATCCTGGAGTCCCAGGATCGAGTCCCGCATCAGGCTCCCTGCTCTGCGGGGAGTCTGCTTCTCCCTCTGACCCTCCCCCCTCTCATGCTCTATCTCATTCTCTCTCTCAAATAAATAAATAAAATCTTTAAAATAATAATAATAATAATAGAAGCACAATGTCCTGACTAAAGCCAACAGGACTACCTAAGGATTATTAACGAGGGTAATGGCTGGCAAGCCAGATGAAAGTTTGCTGAATGAACTGGGGATATGTGAGTACAAAATTATTTATGCTCAGTAGGCTCTCTAGCAACTTATTACCCAAAGCAAACAGATGTATTTTGTCAAGCATTCCACACGAAACACACTTGAGATTCAGTTTAACAGGGAATAGGATTTTTTTTTTTCTAAAGGCCCATAGACTTGATTTGACCCACCTGATTATCATGTTTCATAGGCTTCTAATTTTCTCTTTAAAGATCTGAAAAAGTCATACAACTTTTTGCACACCCCATCCTACAAGACTGCTTTCTAATTGTAGGGAACGGATGTGTAAAATATGGCTCCAAACACCATGTATTTATGAATATTAGTAATGCAAATCACTAATAGTAAGTCATGTTTTTTAAACTTTTAGACAGAGAATTGAAAGTATTGGCTGTAATTAGGAACCCAAATGCAGATCCCAATCAGCACTATCTTAGTGGGAAAGGTTGGACTATTTAAAAGACCAGGATTTACCTTTTGGGGACTTCTACCGAAGCCTCTTGCAGTATTCAAAATCAAAACTCGGTTTATTCAAAGCCTGCAGGGGGCCGATGGGCAATGAATGACTGAGGAGACCAGGGCCAGGGCTCCTGAGTGTCACCGGAAGAATCCTACCTTTATCTGTTGCAGGTACCGGTGACTCAGCATGCATGAGAGGTAGGGAGAGTGACAACAGACCTTTGGATCTTTCAAGACAAAGCTGGGAGATTTCCTATTTAAATGTGTTACAAACCAAATCAAACCTATTTGCTGGATTCAGCCAACCGGCTGCCAGTTTGTGACCTGCGGTCTGAGTATTTACTTCTTTTTTTTTTTTATTTTTTTTTATTTTTTTAAATTTAATTTTATTATGTTATGTTAGTCCCTATACAGTACATCATTAGTTTTTGATGTAGTGTTCCATGATTCATTGTTTTCGAATAACACCCAAGTGCTCCATGCAGCACATGCCCTCCTTAATACCCAATACCCGGCTAACCCATCTCCCCAACCCCCTCCCCTCTAAAACCCTCAGTTTGTTTCCCAGAGTCCATAGTCTCTCATGGTTCGTCTTCCCCTCCGATTTCCTGCCCTTCATTTTTTGCTTCCTTCTTCTAATGTCCTCCATGCTATTCCTTATGTTCCACAAATAAGTGAAACCATATGATAATTGACTTCCTCTGCTTAACTTATTTCACTTAGCATAATCTCCTTCAGTTCTATCCATGTCAATGCAAATGGTGGGTATTCATCCTTTCTAATATTCCATTGTATATATGGACCACATCTTCTTTATTCAATTGTCTGTTGAAGGGCATCTCGGCTCTTTCCACAGTTTGGCTATTGTGGATATTGTTGCTATGAACATTGGAGTGCATGTGGCCCTTCTTTTCACTACATCTGTGTCTTTGGGGTAAATACCCAGGATTGCAATTGCTGGGTCATAGGGTAGCTCTATTTTTAACTTTTTGAGGAACCTCCACACTGTTTTCCGAAGTGGCTCTACCAACTTGCATTCCCAACAGGGTAAGAGGGTTCCCCTTTCTCCACAACCTCTCCAACATTTGTTCTTTCTTGTCTTGTCAATTCTTGCCATTCCAACTGGTGTAAGGTGGTATCTCAGTGTGTTTTGTTTTTTTTTTTAATTTTTTTATTGTTATGTTAATCCCCATACATTACATCATTAGTTTTAGATATAGTGTTCCATGATTCATTGTTTGTGCATAACACCCAGTGCTCCATGCAGAACGTGCCCTCCTCAATACCCATCACCAGGCTAACCCATCCTCCCAACCCCCTCCCCTCTAGAACCCTCAGTTTGTTTTTCAGAGTCCATCGTCTCTCATGGTTCTTCTCCCCCTCGGATTTCCCCCCCTTCATTCTTCCCCTCCTGCTACATTCTTCTTCTTCTTTTTTTCTTTCTTAACATATATTGCATTATTTGTTTCAGAGGTACAGATCTGAGATTCAACAGTCTTGCACAATTCACAGCGCTTACCAGAACACATACCCTCCCCAGTGTCCATCACCCAGTCACCCCATCCCTCCCACCCCACCCCCCACTCCAGCAACCCTCAGTTTGTTTCCTGAGATTAAGAATTCCTCATATCAGTGAGGTCATATGATACATGTCTTTCTCTGTTTGACTTATTTCGCTCAGCATAATACCCTCCAGTTCCATCCACGTCGTTGCAAATGGCAAGATCTCATTCCTTTTGATGGCTGCATAATATTCCATTGTATATATATACCACTTCTTCTTTATCCATTCATCTGATGGACATCTTGGCTCTTTCCACAGTTTGGCTATTGTGGACATTGCTGCTATAAACATCGGGGTGCACGTAGCCTTTCGGGTCCCTACTTTTGTATCTTTGGGGTAAATACCCAGGAGTGCAATTGCTGGATCATATGGTAGCTCTATTTTCAACTTTTTGAGGAACCTCCATACTGTTTTCCAGAGTGGCTGCACCAGCTTGCATTCCCACCAACAGTGTAGGAGGGTTCCCCTTTCTCCGCATCCCCGCCAACATCTGTCATTTCCTGACTTGTTAATTTTAGCCATTCTGACTGGTGTGAGGTGGTATCTCATTGAGGTTTTGATTTGGATTTCCCTGATGCCGAGCGATATTGAACACTTTTTCATGTGTCTGTTGGCCATTTGGATGTCTTCTTTGGAAAAATGTCTGTTCATGTCTTCTGCCCATTTCTTGATTGGATTCTTTGTTCTTTTGGTGTTGAGTTTGATGAGTTCTTTATAGATTTTGGATACTAGCCCTTTATCTGATATGTCATTTGCAAATATCTTCTCCCATTCTGTCAGTTGTCTTTTGGTTTTGTTGACTGTTTCCTTTGCTTTGCAAAAGCTTTTTATCTTGATGAAGTCCCAATAGCTCATTTTTGCCCTTGCTTCCCTTGCCTTTGGCGATGTTTCTAGGAAGAAGTTGCTGCGGCTGAGGTCGAAGAGGTTGCTGCCTGTGTTCTCCTTTAGGATTTGGATGGACTCCTGTCTCACATTGAGGTCTTTCAACCATTTGGAGTCTATTTTTGTGTGTGGTGTAAGGAAATGGTCCAGTTTCATTCTTCTGCATGTGGCTGTCCAATTTTCCCAACACCATTTGTTGAAGAGACTGTCTTTTTTCCATTGGACATTCTTTCCTGCTTTGTCAAAGATTAGTTGACCATATAGTTGAGGGTCCATTTCTGGGCTCTCTATTCTGTTCCATTGATCTATGTGTCTGTTTTTGTGCCAGTACCATACTGTCTTGATGATGACAGCTTTGTAGTAGAGCTGGAAGTCTGGAATTGTGATGCCGCCAGCTTTGCTTTTCTTTTTCAACATTCCTCTGGCTATGCGGGGTCTTTTCTGGTTCCATACAAATTTTAGGATTATTTGTTCCATTTCTTTGAAAAAAGTGGATGGTATTTTGATGGGGATTGCATTGAATGTGTAGATTGCTCTAGGTAGCATTGACATCTTCACAATATTTGTTCTTCCAATCCATGAGCATGGAACGTTTTTCCATTTCTTTGTGTCTTCCTCAATTTCTTTCATGAGTATTTTATAGTTTTCTGAGTACAGATCCTTTGCCTCTTTGGTTAGATTTATTCCTAGGTATCTTATGGTTTTGGGTGCAATTGTAAATGGGATCGACTCCTTAATTTCTCTTTCTTCTGTCTTGTTGTTGGTGTATAGGAATGCCACTGACTTCTGTGCATTGATTTTATATCCTGCCACTTGACTGAATTCCTGTATGAGTTCTAGCAGTTTTGGGGTGGAGTCTTTGGGATTTTCCACATAAAGTATCATATCATCTGCAAAGAGTGAGAGTTTGACTTCTTCCTTGCCAATTTGGATGCCTTTGATTTCTTTTTGTTGTCTGATTGCTGTGGCTAGGACTTCCAATACTATGTTGAATAGCAGTGGTGATAGTGGACATCCCTGCCGCGTTCCTGACCTTAGGGGGAAAGCTCTCAGTTTTTCCCCATTGAGAATGATATTCGCTGTAGGTTTTTCATAGATGGCATTTATGATATTGAGGTATGTACCCTCTATCCCTATACTCTGAAGAGTTTTGATCAAGAAAGGATGCTGTACTTTGTCAAATGCTTTTTCTGCATCTATTGAGAGGATCATATGATTCTTGTTCTTTCTTTTGTTAATGTATTGTATCACATTGACTGATTTGCGGATGTTGAACCAACCTTGCAGCCCAGGGATAAATCCGATTTGGTCATGGTGAATAATCCTTTTAATGTACTGTTGGATCCTATTGGCTAGTATTTTGGTGAGAATTTTTGCATCCATGTTCATCAGGGATATTGGTCTGTAATTCTCCTTTTTGATGGGGTCTTTGTCTGGTTTTGGGATCAAGGTAATGCTGGCCTCATAAAATGAGTTTGGAAGTTTTCCTTCCATTTCTATTTTTTGGAACAGTTTCAGAAGGGTAGGTATTCATTCTTCTTGAAATGTTTGGTAGAATTCCCCTGGGAAGCCATCTGGCCCTGGGCTTTTGTGTTTTGGGAGATTTTTGATGACTGCTTCTATTTCCTTAGTGGTTATAGGTCTGTTCAGGTTTTCTATTTCTTCCTGGTTCAGTTTTGGTAGTTGATACATCTCTAGGAATGCATCCATTACTTCCAGGTTATCTAATTTGCTGGCATAGAGTTGCTCATAATATGTTCTTATAATTGTTTGTACTTCTTTGGTGTTGGTTGTGATTTCTCCTCTTTCATTCATGATTTTGTTGATTTGGGTCATTTCTCTTTTCTTTTTGATAAGTCTGGCCAGGGGCTTATCAATCTTGTTAATTCTTTCAAAGAACCAGCTCCTAGTTTCGTTGATCTGTTCTACTGTTCTTTTGGTTTCTATTTCATTGATTTCTGCTCTGATCTTTATTATTTCTCTTCTCCTGCTGGGTTTAGGCTTTATTTGCTGTTCTTTCTCCAGCTCCTTTAGGTGTAGGGTTAGGTTGTGTACTTGAGACCTTTCTTGTTTCTTGAGAAAGGCTTGTATTGCTATATACTTTCCTCTTAGGACTGCCTTTGCTGTATCCCAAAGATTTTGAATAGTTGTGTTTTCATTTTCACTGGTTTCCATGAATTTTTTTAATTCTTCTTTAATTTCCTGGTTGACCCATTATATTCTTCAGTAGGATGCTCTTTAGCCTTCATGTATTTGAGTTCTTTCCGACTTTCCTCTTGTGATTGAGTTCTAGTTTCAAAGCATTGTGGTCTGAAAATAGGCAGGGGATGATCCCAATCTTCTGGTACCGGTTGAGACCTGATTTATGACCTAGGATGTGATCTATTCTGGAGAATGTTCCATGGGCACTAGAGAAGAATGTGTATTCCGTTGCTTTGGGATGGAATGTTCTGAATATGTCTGTGAAGTCCATTTGGTCCAGTGTGTCATTTAAAGTCTTTATTTCCTTGTTGATCTTTTGCTTAGACGATCTGTCCATTTCAGTGAGGGGGGTGTTAAAGTCCCCCACTATTATTGTATTGTTGTCGATGTGTTTCTTTGCTTTTGTTATTAATTGTCTTATATAATTGGCTGCTCCCATGTTAGGGGCATAGATATTTACAATTGTTAGATCTTCTTGTTGGATAGACCCTTTAAGTATGATATAGTGTCCTTCCTCATCTCTTATTACAGTCTTTGGTTTAAAATCTAATTTGTCTGATATAAGGATTGCCACCCCAGCTTTCTTTTGGTGTCCATTAGCATGGTAAATGGTTTTCCACCCCCTCACTTTCAATCTGGGGGTGTCTTTGGGTCTAAAATGAGTCTTGCAGACAGCATATCGATGGGTCTTGTTTTTTAATCCAATCTGATAGCCTGTGTCTTTTGATTGGGGCATTTAGCCCATTTACATTCAGGGTAACTATTGAAAGATAGGAGTTCAGTGCCATTGTATTGCCTGTAAAGTGACTGTTACTGTATATTGTTTGTGTTCCTTTCTGGTCTATGTTGCTTTTAGGCTCTCTCTTTGCTTAGAGGACCCCTTTCAAGATTTCTTGTAGGGCTGGTTTCGTGTTTGCAAATTCCTTTAGTTTTTGTTTGTCCTGGAAGCTTTTTATCTCTCCTTCAATTTTCAATGACAGCCTAGCTGGATATAGTATTCTTGGCTGCATATTTTTCTCATTTAGTGCTCTGAATATGTCCTGCCAGTCCTTTCTGGCCTGCCAAGTCTCTGTGGATAAGTCTGTTGCCAATCTAATGTTTCTACCATTGTAGGTTACATATCTTTTCTCCCGAGCTGCTTTCAGGATTTTCTCTTTGTCTCTGAGACTCGTAAGTTTTACTATTAGATGTCGGGGTGTTGACCTATTTTTATTGATTTTGAGAGGGGTTCTCTGTGCTTCCTGGATTTTGATGCCTGTTTCCTTCCCCAAATTAGGGAAGTTCTCTGCTATAATTTGCTCCATTATACCTTCTGCACCTCTCTCTCTTTCTTCTTCTTCTGGGATCCCAATTATTCTAATGTTGTTTCGTCTTATGGTATCGTTTATCTCTCGAATTCTGCCCTCGTGATCCAGTAGTTGTTTATCTCTCTTTTTCTCAGCTTCTTTATTTTCCATCATTTGGTCTTCTATCTCACTGATTCTTTCTTCTGCCTCATTTATCCTAGCAGTTAGCGCCCCCATATTTGATTGCACCTCATTGATAGCCTTTTTGATTTCTACTTGGTTCGATTTTAGTTCTTTTACTTCTCCAGAAAGGGTTTCTCTAATAACTTCCATGTTTTTTTCAAGCCCAGCTAGTATCTTTAAAGTGATGATTCTGAACTCTAGATCTGACATCGTACTAATGTCCGTATTGAGTAGGTCCCTGGCAGTCGGTACTACCTCTTGTTCTTTTTGTTGAGGGGATTTTTTCCATCTTGTCATTTTGTGCAGAGGAGAATAGATTAATGAGAGAACAAAATGCTAGCAGGGTAACAACGTCCCCAGAAAATATACTCTAAACAAATCAGAAAAGACCTGAAGCAGTGGGAAAAGAAAGGGAAAGAGAGAAAAAAGAAAAGGAAAGAAAAAAAGAAAAAAGAAAAAGATAAAGATAAAAACAAACAAAAGCAGAACAAAACAAAACAAAACAAAAACAGAATGTGATCAAATATGATCAGGCTGGATTATAGATCAGTGCCACACACTAGATTTTGGGTGTATTTTGGTCTGTTAAAAGAAAGTCCCTCCCAAAATTTTAAAGAAAGAAAAACTTATATATGTACAAAAATAAGGGTTGATATGATGAAGGGATGGAATATGACTGTAAAGATGGAAATTATAAAAAATTTTAAAAAAGGATTTGATAAGTTGTTTGAAAAAAGAAAGAAGAGGATTAAAAAAAAAAAAGAAAGAAAGAAAAAAGGGAGAGAATGTGATCAGGCAGGGGAGTAGAAAAAAACCATACACTAGAGATTTAGAGTATATTTTGATCTGTTAGAAGAAACTATCTCAAGATTTTAAAGAGAGAACAACTTATATATATATGCCAAAAATACGGGTAACTACTATGAAGGGATAGAATATGACTTTAAAAATGAAAAATAAAAATGTTTTTTTTTTAAAAAAGGGATTGATAAGATGTTGGTTGAAAAAGGGAAAAAGAAAAATTCAAAAAAAAAGAAAAAAGGAAAAAAGAAAAAAAGACAGTTAAAAAAATAATTAACTTTGAAAGACTAAAGAATCATGGTAAAAAAGCCATGAATTCTATGTGCAGTATTCCCCTAGCGCTGGAGTTCTGCCGTTCTCATTGATCGGTAAACTTGGTCTTGGCTGGCTGTTCTCGCTGATCTTCTGGGGGAGGGGCCTGTTGCCGTGGTTCCCAAATGTCTTTGCCGGAGGCAAAATTGCCCCGCCCTTGCCGGTCTGGGCTAAGTAATCTGCTCGGGTTTGCTCTCCGGAGCTTTTGTTCCCTGCAAGCTTTCGGTACAGCTTTGGAGGCGGAGAGTGAAAATGGCGGCCTCCCAGTCTCCGCCCCGGCAGAGCCGAGAACTCGGGGTCCCACTCCTCAGCGAGCCCCCAGAGAAAAGCAGTCAGTCACTCCCGTCTCCCCGGTCTCTGGCCACACTCCGCGCTCACCCGGCCTGTGACCGCGCCTTTCTATCTGGCACCCGACCCCGGGTGGTGTCTCCAAACCCAGCAGATCCCCGCCGTGCGCGCCCGCGCCGCTCCTCCCGGAGGAAGAAGGTGAGTCTCCCCGGATCTGCCGCTTGTTGGGTCCCTGCTGGAGGAGCAGTGGCCCGACTGTGCCGCGGATCACGGTTTATGGCAACCCCGAGCTGAGAGCCCGCGCCTGGGCTCCGTCTCTGCAGCCGGCTTCCCTGCTCCGATACCTGGGAGCTCTGCCGCACTCAGGCACCCCCCGTCTCTCTGTGACCCCGAGGGTCCTGAGACCACACTGTCCCGCGAGGGTTCCACCCCCCACTTCGCCACCAGAGTGACGTCCCTCAGCGGAGCAGACTCTAAAAGTTCCGATTTTGTGCTCCGTGGCTCTATCACTTGCCAGAAGCGGCCGACGGAGGCCCCTCCCCCGCCGTCTATCCTCCCGAATATCGCCTCGGATTCACTTCTCCGCACGTCCTACCTTCCAGAAAGTGGTCGCTTTTCTGTTCAGAGAGTTGTTGCTATTCTTTTCTTCGATCTCCTGTTGAGTTTGTAGGTGTTCAGAATGGTTTGATCCCTATCCAGCTGAATTCCTGAGAGGAGACGAAATCCAGGTCTCCTACTCCTCCGCCATCTTGCTCCGCCCCTCTCCTGAGTATTTACTTCTTAAATATGACAATTGCACACCTACTTAGCAACTAGGGAAAAGAATGTCAATTAAGTGCAACTGGGAATGAGTAGGAGCTAATTTGCAAAAAAGGGGTTGCTAGTCAGGCATAAAATCAATAAATCAATACATGGACTTTTCCTAGGATTCGTGCTCTTTCCACTGGAGAACAGAACATCACCAAAGGAGTTTGTCCTGAAATTCACACTCACTTAAAATTTTAGGATATGTGCTTGTGAAGACTTTCATCAACACATTTTTTGGTGAAATAAATGTTACAGGTAACTATGCAGAGGATTAATTATTCAAAAAGAAGAAATGAAAGCAACAAATCACATGGAAAAAAAGGTTCTGCTCCTGCTGTCTCTAGTTGTCATGAATGTAGGCAAACAATTAGCAGACTTTCAGTTCTGCTTTCCAAATACACAGTGTTTGATCACTGAACTAGATAGTGCTCTATTTGGCAAAGCTCGCTCCGCATCTTGAATTTCAAAAGCACGGAGGTAACCTTATGAGCCAGCTTTCTTGAAAGAGTTCCCCCATGGTGGATATAAAAAATGCAAAGTGTTCTATGAAAATAAGCTCTCAGAGCTACCCGATACTACACCCAGCCAAACTCAAACTCTTCTAAAAGAAGCAGGTCAGGTTGGAATGTTCTTTTAATTTTAGCAGAGACTTTGTTTTTCTGACTCGCTGTGTCCACCTCCTTGTAAATTCACATCTTAATTTAAACCAGTCTAGGAAATCAGACAATTGCTTAGGCAGTTACAAATACAGGACAGCACATTCAGAGAAGATTTCTTCTCCCCCGAGTGAGGTTGCACCTCGACAGGTCAAACACAGTCCACCTCAGTGATGATTCACTCCGCTTACAGAAAAGCGTGCAGTGTTTTTGCAAGGATCTTGCGATTCACACAGAAGAGGAAAAAGAAGACACATACAAGGACTGGAAGTGGGAAAACATTCTTCTTTCCAAAGATGAGTAGACAAGGGGGGAGTCTGGCAGAATGTTCAAGGGGGTCTGACGCATGGGTCAGAAGCTGAACGGCAGGGAGAGGCTGACAGCAGGGCAGGAAACCAAAGAGGCTAAAAGAAGCCCCAGTGAGAGACAGCAGACAAGAAGACAGGAGCCTCTGAATAGCAGACGTGAAAAGTTACAGAACGGATCCGAGAATGTCCTGCCTTCTTGCCAGCGTTTTATATGCCAAAGAGTAGGAGGTAAATGGAAGGTTCTGTCTACAAAGTCATCTTTGAATTTAGATTTTTAGGAAAGACTAAGTTCCAAAACACATTCTGTTTTTGTTCTTCGTTTTTTGTTTTTGTTTTTTTTCCTCCTAAGCTTCTAAGTCAGGACGTTAGTGACAAAAATGGACAATTTTAAATTGCCCATATCCCACAATCTGGTTATAGAACTATGTTTTTGGACACGCCTTTTAAAGACCCAGTAGTTTTCTGACATCACCGAATTCCCTGTGTTTCTGAATGCTTTGTTTCAGAGAAAACTACAGGAAGTTAAGGAGTCTGAATACAACTTCCAAGGTTTACATTTAAATGATCAGGAGCATATTTTTAAAAGGGAGGGAGTCAAAACTCGCATTATGCCGGGAGTCCAATGGATCAAATTACCCATAAAGTCAAAATACTGAGATACACGGGTGTTATATATTGTGTATCCAGGTAAAATTAACCCACCAGCACCTCCTTCTCTGGGAAGGAATGCTTGCTGAGGGACAAAAGGTCCTACCCATCTATATCTGAGGGAAGAGAAACAGAGATGAGTCAGAATGAGTTTAGTCAGGGTACGGGTTCCTTGCATAATCCAGGTATTTTGGGTTGTCCAAATTACTCGGAAAATTCTCAACAAAGAAACTTTTCTAAATCAGGCCCCCAATTAAGATTCTTGCAAACTGGAGGCAAACTTACATCAGAGGCTTAAAGACATTTAAGTGTTCTTATCTCGGACTAATTCAACTTTGGCAAAGAATCCAAGAAGAAAACAAAAATCTTAGTAAAAGACCCTCATGATAGTGTGTGGTTTTTTTTTTTTTTTTAATCAGAGTGAAAACTATCTGATTTCCTAAGAACAGGAGGGGAAGATAATTCAATTAAATTTTATAGACTATTTAAGAACAGGGCAGTTATAAAATATTTGAAAATCAGACAGGAGGCAGACCTTTTAGAAAGGATTCTTTTCACATGAAAGAAATGGTATTTTGCTGTATTTCTAGGTTTTCTCTAACAAATATTTTTTTTCTAACAAAAAATTAACATTAAGATAAAAAGATATTTTTAAAAAATACTCCCGAGGGGTTAAGAAAGCTGCCTGCCAAAAGTAAGCACCTTCCTCCTCCTCCTTCTGTTCAAACATTAATGCATTTTGTATGTTTCCCGTTGACATTTTGGAGATTCTGGCTCACTGTGGTCCATCACTTGACAATAATCCCATTGTGTTCTTAAGTTACAGATTTGTTTCCTTCCAATGCCTTATATTATTATTCGTGGATTTCAAATGAGAATCACTAGACAAGACAGCCCTGTGGATTCCCAAAGACAAGGGTCTGATACATTTGCAGACATCAGCAGACTTAGCTGAACCCCCGTCCAAATACCCCAAACAGTCTGAGTTGCTGTCTTGTTTCCTGAGTTTTGCATTCCAACATCTTTTCTGTTATGGGAGTAAACCTCTGATTTTCTCTGAATTAAAAAAAAAAATTTACTTGGCAAGATTTTCACTAACTGCTTGTTTACCTTGTAGTCACAATCTCTGAATTTATAAATTTTCAAAGTTCCAAATATTTTAGCTTCATTTTAATAGCGTTTGATTAAATCCAACAAGTTCCTTTCCCATTTTTTTTCCTATCAAACAACTTTATCTAATGCCTCTATCTTTTTGATAGTCCATGGGACCCTTTACTCCAATTTAAATAAAAATTAATACTTCTTTCTTTGTCATTTCTATCACTTCATGTTTCCTTCTCCCTTTTAGTCTCTTTTCCTGTCTTTTGACCCATTTATTCTTTTCTTGTCTCTTTCCCAGAAGCCTTTAGGAACTCTGATGCGTTGCTCAGTACCACATCATTCTTTTCTTTACAAAGCAATGCTTAAAAAAATCATCCACGATAGGACAAAAATGCCATGCGGGTATGTACACGTTCACTTTCCTTTATACAGAACTGCAGTGACTCCCATGATCAAAGACTTTTTCGAACAAATATTCTACACTTTCTCTTCCATTTACACTTCACTAACCTTGTCGGAGAAGTGGTTTCTATTAACCATGCAGAGATAGTGGCCACATCTGACCTGTATCTTAATGGAAAGCCAGAGTTGGAACAAGCAGAGAGTGGGGGAAAACACACTTGTGACCTAAAATGAAAACAAGGCAGTTTAAAAGCAGGGGAAGGTAACTTGAAAGGCATGGGGGCAACCATCTCTGAAGTCTCGTAAACTTCAAGATAAATCGTTTTCTATTGATGACTGCGAAAATCGACAGAGAAAGCCATTGCAAGAATAGGGTTCCCATCTTTCGCATGTTTTCTGAGGTCATCACTTGCAGTTGAGCATAATAAAGAACAAGTACCAAGGTTAAGTGCACATTTAAGTGTGCCTGAAGACTCTACATGGGTGTCCTCTACAAATAGCCCTAGTGCACAGGGCTAAAATCTATGTGAGTCAGAGGGGCACTTTCAAGCCTTCCGGGGAAAAGAAGAATCATGTCAAAGGATAGCTCACTGGCACCGTTCTGTTTAATGTCACTGTTACGAGACTGCCGATCATTACAGAATCAACTAAAGCGCAGTTAAATTCAGGCTCATCTACCTCCCTAAAATGTTATCTCCCTAAAGAATGTACCACATTGAGCAAATATCTAGTAGGTGCTTCCTGACTGACACAACCAGGCTGTAGCTTCGAGAGCAGACTGAAATCCGCAAGGAATGATGGATCTCCAAGTGTAAGATGATGTCAAACTGGATTTTTTTCTATTGTATTTTAATGGGGAGTGAGGCTCAAAGGTGCAGGAAAAGATGTGTCTTATCTCACAATCTCAGTTGGAGGGATACCAGGGAGCCCGCAACAGTTAGGACCAGCTTTCCACCTGTGGGTCCTACGGCGAGGGGACCGGTGTGTGCCCCCTACCAGCACAATGGCCTGCATCCCCACCTCAGTTTATATAGGGCAGGCAGGCATGTGGTTGGATTTTGAATTGCATGTTTGTGAACAAAGTGCTTTTAGCTGTGAAACCATGTGTGTGTGTGTTGGGGGGGTGGTGGGAGGGAGGGCCATCCCCAAGAGTCACTCATAAAGAGAGGAAAGATGCTGAAAGGAGGGGGACACTGACACGTCACGCCCTGGATGAGTGCTTGCTGAGCTGCAGAACCCACAGGTCTACCCTGGGCAGCCAGTAGAGGACAGTGAAGACAACCATCTTGGGAAAGACATTTAGAAGCCTCAGTTTCTAGCACGTTGTGATTTCAAGTAACCGCCATGCCCTCTGCCCCATGGGAAAGAAGAAGAGAGGCATGAAACTATGCCATAACATTTTGAGGAATTATTGAACACGGAACCAGGCCCAGGAATGTCTACTAGTGTGACACTGGCTGGAGTAGCTCACTCTATAAGGGAAGAACCATAATATCAGGTGTCTGATAAAAGAGGGCATCTTTCCAGTTTTCACTGGGCTCAGAAGAACACAGATAGGAACCCAAATACCTCCACAGTGTCCTTATGTTGGAGAGTTTAGGGTGACAAAGTGCAGGAACTATGTAGCAACTAGATGGTCACTGGTTCCAGCAAAGGGACACCCAGCCCAGGAAATGGACTGTGTAATATAGTAACTGGCTTTGGCAGAGACAAAAGAGGTAGCGCCTTGCCCCTCTGAGGGGAGGAAGGTTCTTCAGCAACAGAGCAGCCTAGAGAAACGGATATTGTTCCATGAACCCAGACTACAACTCAACCATGGCCACCAGTACCAAATAGACCAGACTGAACTCAAGCAAGCCAGAGACACTTCCCATAGGTGACAGGATGTGGCTTCATAAACAGTCTTCTATTACTCACTGATGGGAGACAAGAAGGTGGTGCCAGAAAGATAGAGACTCAAGGGAGGAGGGAAACGAGGTCTACTAGAGAAAGTACAGAGGAACTGGGTAAGAAAGAGATCATGCCTCTCCCCCGCACCATAATTCCAGCCACTGTGTCCACAGCCAAGGCTGACTATGGTGGGATATGAGACAGGGTGGAGGGAAGCGGGGAAGAAGACAAGCCTGGAATTGAGTTTGAGACCCGTCTTAGAAAATGAACAAGACTGAATTTTCAACAGCAACTGAGAATGTCTTAAACCAAAAACGTCTGGAAGGTTAAGAAATCTGACCAAGATTTCATTACAAAAGAGCAGAACTGTCACTACAGCACAACTGGGGGGAGATGCAATCAAAACATTCAATCAACAGACTTATAAGGCATTCGAGTGAAGTAGAAAAGGTGCTTCCATTTCTCACTCCACAGCTAAAGAAGAGTGGGATGACCTTGAAGGAGCTACTTAATTGTCTCATCTCCCCATCAGGCCACAACTATGTTTATTTGTTTAAAAATCCAAGTATCATCCAAGGTCTACTCTTGAGTATGGCATGAGTGGTTAAAAAGATGAGCTTTGGAGTCACGAGGTCACGTGCGGGAATTCTGCCAGAAGCCAGATCACTTTCATCTAGCGGAGCCTCAGATTCTTCATCCGAAGTAACGGGGATAGTTCTACTAACTTCAGACAGTTGATATAAATATAGATTGGAATAATTCACAAAACACACTTAGTCCTTATTAGGAAACACACCATAAATACTGTCATTGTTGATATACATAAAACATTTCTCTGCCTTTCCACCTGGACAGCCGCTGTGATCATGGTAAAATTCACTTATGGCCAATACACCAAGCTCTCCGCCTTGTTCCAACGAAAGGTGCCAAGGCCAAGTTGGCACGAGTTCACAATGCCGCCCCGTAACAGTACTGATGGACAAAGAGTCCTGCTGAGATATTTAGAAAAAAAATAAAATATTGGAAGTGCTTGCTAGCACACTAACACTTTGAGATTGTAATTTAAACTAATCACTGTTTACTTATGATTCAAGATGTACTCGGGACATTAAATATGACTCTTCCAATACCTATGCAGGTCTTTCCTTGAACACTTTTTCTTCCTTTTCCCCTCATTTGATTTATTCTCGATTTTAATTTAGTTGCGTGTCTAAGGAATGCTGCCAAGGCTGGGAAGACTGAAATGTGATCTACTTTTAAATATTTCTTCATAGGGGCGCCTGGGTGGCTCAGTCATTAAGCGTCTGCCTTCGGCTCAGGTCATGATCCCAGGGTCCTGGGATCGAGCCCCACATCGGGTTCTCTGCTCCGCGGGAAGCCTGCTTCTCCCTCTCCCATTCCCCCTGCTTGTGTTCCCTCTCTCGCTGTGTCTCTCTCTGTCAAATAAATAAATAAAATCTTAAAAAAATATATAAATAAATAAATAAATAAATAAATATTTCTTCATAAAACTCCTCTTTTTCCAAGTTGGGGTTTCAGTGCACTCGCTTCCCTACCCTCTGAAGTTTCAGCCCAACAAGCAAGAGTAGCCCTCGACTATCTAACCAGGCTGTTGGCACAGCAGAGAAAAACATTTCACTATGCAAATGCCCTCAAGTCTCAAAAACTGGAAGAAAAAAAAAAAAAGAAAAAACAAAAGAATGATTTGAAAAAATATTCAGAAATGCTCTGGCAAAGCATTTCTGGAGTCATCGTAAGACTCTTCCTAGGGACGGATCATCTTTTGCCACCTCCTCTTGTTCCCTGTCTTCTAAAGGTGACTCCCTCCTTCTTTTCCTCTAGCTGTGGTGGTTAAAAATTGATACTCCTTTCGTTTCCCACTAACAGTAACACTTACCTCTTGGTCTCCGTCAAAGTTAGGGTCTAAGGTTTTGCTGGGTGCTTGTCCTGCCATGATTTTCAGGAGTATTCTTAGCTATCATCTTTTCCCACTCCAATGTGCTCAAAATAATACTGTCACAAGAATAATTTTTTTTATGTTCAGAATCTCGAATTCCAGCAGGTCTAATATCACCCCACCACCATCATCAAACACACACCAACACACACCCTTCATTTCTCCTTGAGGCAAAATGAGATACGGTCACAAGCACAGGTGCCAGTGACAAGCCCGAAAATGTGACTGGAAGTGGAATATAAAGAAACATGCCAAAAAAGAAGTTGCAGAGAAGAAGGGAGAAACTTTGGGCGCCGAACTAAAAGAAGGAAAGACAGAGCTGAGAGTGGGCGTTGTGTTGAAGTCTACCCCAGGAGCCAATCTGTTCCATTAATTGCTTTTAATTCTTTTGCTCAAGATAAGCTGATTACAGAACCTTTCAGAATTCCCATTATGGTTCATTTTTTTCTTGCTCTGAACTCTCTTCATTTCAATTTTGACTAAAAATTATCCTCTACTGTCACTTCAATTTGCCAGAATTTCACTTCCAATCAGTTCTATTCATTCTCTTTAGGACAGGTTGATTACATACCAAGACGATGTTGGCCATCTTTAGATAAGACTATCTAAGAAAAATCCCCTAATAGCTCATCATTTTAAAAATGCGCCTAAGATATTTTTTTTTTCTAAAATCCATTCCTGTCCTAACACAGTGTGTACCAGGGTCTGAGAACATTTAGTTAGCGACTTATATAGACCCATCCCAGCTGATGTGCCCGGAAAGAGTCTGAACTTCCAAGGTTAGACCTCTCAGAAAGACATTCAGTGAGGAAGGAAGGGAAAGATGTGGGAGAGTCAGAGTTGAGAGGTACAGTTCAGACCTCTTCCAAGCTTGTACTATTAGAAGCATGTCAACAACAGCAACAACCATTCACTGAATTCCTACTATGCTCCTTGGGTTTTACAAGCACATAAGAAATTCTGATAACCACCCTGTGAGTTCAGCACTAAAATCATCACGCAGGGGACATCTGCTTTTACTCCCTAGCATCTATTCCCCCTTTGTGGACAAACAGGAGCAAAAATTTCACTGGGTATCCTTCCATTTCCTATGCTCAGTCCATCTGTTTGGATAAGGCTCCATGCTCAGCTCCAGGAAATAGTGTAGCCAAGCCCTGTTCTGCTAAACACTTCATGCCACAGGACACAGAAAGTGACTGGGGACAGGCATGACTTGGGAGAGCAGAAGTGTGCTCTTTAAATGACCTTTAACGGTTGTATATGGAAGCTTCCAGTAATGGACCGCCACCAGCGCAGGAGAACCACATGAGAAGGAAACTGACAGAGCAAAGGGAGCTGAGATCTGAGAGAGATGAACACAATCCTGAGTCACCATGACATATCACATTTGGGCTGGACCAAACAATCCCAAATGCATGCCAACTCAAATGGGTAGTCACCCGAACCAATCCATTCTCCCTTTCTGAAGTTTGAGTAGACAGGGTTTTCTGCAGCTTGCAATGGAAAGAATCTTAATTGAAATGCATGACTTTATAAGTAAGAAAACTAAGGCTCAAGACAATTGTACACTTGGACATACAGTAAGTGGCAGACATACAAGAACATATAGTATGCGGCAGACCTGGATTCTGAATCCAAGTCTCTCTCACTCAAAATACCATATTCTTCCAATACGACATGAAGCATAAAGGCTATAGTTTTTTGTTTTTTTTTTTACAAAGTCTGTGATGTAATTTGTATCAATTTGGCTAGGCTAGGCTTTGAGACTACTAGTACACTAGTCTAAATGCTGCTGTAAAGGTATCTTGTAGATATGATTAATATTTACAGTCAGGTGACTTGAAGTAAATGATCCTGCATAATGTGTGTGGTGGGCCTCATCTAATCAGTTGAAGGACTTAAAACCCAAAACTGAGGTTTCCCAGAGAAGAAGGAACTTTGTCTCAAGATGGCAACACAGAAATCCTGCCTCAGTTTTCAACCTGCTGGTCTGCTGTATGGATTTTGGACTTGCCAGCCCCTATAATCAGATGAGCCAATTACTTTAAATCTCTCTCTTTCTGTGTGTGAGAGAGAAAGAAACATAGGGATATATTCTGCATATCTATATATACTCTATATATCTCTGCATATATATTATATTCCCTATATCTACACAGACATTCAGAGTATCTATATATCTCTGCCTATGTACTGTTTCTCTGGAGAACCCTCACTGATACAGAAGTAACTCAAGGCCACCCAGAGAACCCGGAAAGGACCAAAGTCAATTTCTTTCTTCCCTTCAACAGATCATTTCCTAGGTGACTTTCCAGAATAAGGCAAGAAGGATAAAGCTCCATGATCAAGGTCATAAAGATACTTTTTCTGTCAGATGTCTCATGAGAAATTTTGTTGGCTTCCTTTTTTTCCCCTAAAGTAAAAAGGGCGTGTGGATATTTACCAGTAATTCGTGACCAACTGTCCCTGTGATACACTTTTTTAAATGCAGACTGATTTTGACAAAGAAAAGGCAACGAAGAAGCATGGGTTTGCATGGGGATGAAAGGATTTTCACGTTCTTTCCAAGAGCTCCATAGAGGCTAAGTGCAGGGATGGAGTCTCCAAGGAAAACGGACCGGTTCCACCTTGATTCACACTTGATTTCTCATATCATTCCTTCCTGTATTCATAGCATCCACTCAAAAGATGCAGCATTGTTCAATACAATGTAGAGGGAAACTGAACGGTCAGCTTAGCTCCCCCGCAATTGTGCTGACGTTGGCTAAAATGCTCACACCCAATGGGATAAATAATTCAGTTTCCCTAAAGGATGGGAGGGAAGGGCTCTCACCGGCTGATAGAGAAGAATGCTGCTAGCCTCATCCGCTTTCAAGAGAGGCAAAAGATTGTCAACGGTAGCCTACTTCTCAAATAAACCATGAAATTCACAACCCCAAATTGAGACTCTCATTTTCAGCCAGAGCCATTCTTAATTTCTGTTCCACCAGCACGAGAGGCAGAGAGAGACGAGTCAGATGATTTGCAGGTCAAACGATAAAAGAAGTTTCAGAGAAACAATAGGGAAAAAAAGAAGGTTTGGTGCATTTAGAAAATTCCTTTTCTTTTAATACACTATAAAATGTGAAGCAGAAGCACAATGGCTTAATGAGTTTCTGTCTCTGTACTGTGACAAATCTACAATTTGGCCATTGTAAAAGTAATGATATGTTTCATTAATTTCATATGTTCTTTTAATCGACTATTTGGAGGGAAGGCATTTTTGCTTTAGAAATTAGAGCAAAGAAAAGCTGATAAAAGCTTCAAGTTGGTGTTCACTACTTCCTGGAATACATTAATAACGTTCAACTGCCTTTTCAAACACAAAGACAAATCTCAAAGCGCTGCTTTGTCTTCCCCGTCATGACGCTAATAGTGGAAGACTAGAAATCCTTACCTAGTCTCCCCCCAGGAAGCCCCCCACTCCTGTGTGCACATGAAAACACACACACACACACACACACACACTACCCTTTTTATTAGCACGTTTGGATCTGGAAATGAACATTCTACAACCCCACGCATGAGTTTGGACACTCCTGGGCCACATCCTCTGTGCCATTTCCAAATCTACTAGGAGGATCACCCTTCACAAGCCAGGCACCTAGTTCCCATGGTCTCACCTTGCCCTTTCACCAATATGCTCATGTTGGGTCTTCATAGGTTGGGATGCTCCAGAAGCTGACCACAGACAAGGGTTTGAGTCCCAGAACTTTATTTGTGAGCGGATCCCCGAAGCAGGGAGGGGAAATGAGACCGGGAAGGCAGAGAAGCCATTCAAGGGCACACAACAGAGCAAGTTACTGTTGTGGACAATGGGGATGCATTCCCACCGGGCTCTGTCGGGAGCGTGTGTAAATAAAACAGATCTTGGTTATCCACACTTGGGGCGCTTACCCTCCAACTCCCATGGCCAGAGGCCAGAGGCTGCTTCCCTGGGATTTCATTCGTTGCCCTACTCGTGGATCAAGGGAAGCTGTCAGGAGGACAGACAGGAGAGCCTGCGGTAGAACCCCATCAACAGGTGCAGGACAGTAAGAGCTGACAGGATGGGGGTAGAGCACATGTGGCTGTTAGTGGTGTCAGAGGACATGTCTGTCCCCTACGGCATTCACTCAACAAGCTCCTTTTACCTCAACTGTCCAAATGCGACTGTCCTCCAGCCATCTGGCAAATTTGTCACTGAACCACCTTTATCTGCCCCCTTTCCTCTTGGCCTTCAGAAGTTTGACCTTGGTGGGTTTTACTCAACTCAGTCTTTATTTATTTACTTATTTTAAGGATTTTATTTATTTGACAGAGAGAGAGAGACAGAACTAGCAGGGGTAGTGGCAGGCAGAGGCAGAGGGAGAAGCAGACTCCCCGCTGAGCAGGGAGCCCGATGTGGGGCTCGATCCCAGAACCCTGGGATCCTGACCTGAGCCGAAGGCAGACGCTTAACTGACTGAGCCACCCAGACGCCCTGCAGAGACATTTTCAATCGGGGCTGCTCTTGGCCAGGGAGACCGATTTTAAAAGACTCACTCACTGCCAGGCCTCTGTTTATTTACTTTTATAAAATCATAAGCCCTGCCCAGAGAAAGCACTAATTAATACTGTATTGTTAATTACATACTATTTCTCATTATCTTATCACCTGAATGTATCCTGAGAGCAGGGATGGAGAGGAGGAAGGGGAGGCAGAGAGACTAACTAGAGACACAGGGGACTGCCCACAGGGGGGCTGGAAATGCAAATACCTCTAAAAACAAAAGCAAAGAAACTAATTTGCAAGTTAGGTATTCCCTACCCCATCCACATGAGCTCCCTCCAGCACTTTCTGCAATCCTACGCCTCTGCAGGAATTCTTCAGGTTCACCCCTTGGCCTTCACCTTCATGGGTCTAATACATGAGCAGGTATCTCTCTCGCCAAGGACTTGCAAAGCTAGGTCTGATTTCCTTATGTTTAAAGTGATGAGATTTTTTTTTTTTTTGAAGATTTTATTTATTTATTTGACAGAGAGAGACACTGAGAGAGGGAACACAAGCAGGGGGAGTCGGGGAGGGAGAAGCAGGCTTCCGGCTGAGCAGGGAGCCCGATGTGGGGCTTGATCCCAAGACCCCAGGATCATGACCTGAGCCGAAGGCAGACGCCCAATGACTGAGTCACCCAGGCGCCCCTAAAGTGATGAGATTTCTTACTTGCAGTCCTAGTATTCCTGAACCTGGCAGGACAGTGGGCAGCACTCCGGGGCCCCAAAGCACCCTTCCAGAGAAGCACTTTTCTCACCATGTTCCAACTGGCTACCATTCACTCAGGTCCTTGAAGACACACGAACACAAACCTATATGGAGACGGGGCATTCCTGTGTGTGTGTGTACGTGCGTGTGTCTTATGCATAAGCACACGCACATTTGTGTGAGCTGAAGGCGAGCATAATAATTCCCCAGCACGCCACAAATAAGAGAACAGCTGCTTGTTTCAGATATTAAAAGAATGTAAATTGGGTTGAGTTTGCTTTTGGCACAAGAACAAGGAATGCGTAAGTTTCCCACTTGCACTTAATTTATGTTTAGGTTTATTCACCACCATTTGTCAGGTTTCTTGAGGTTGACCTGAAACTAACCTCTAGATAAACGTGAAGGCAAACAGAGCCCTGAAACTCTATCTGTATGTTCTTTTGTCTTGGGAACTGTAAATCGGGGCATTAGGTGAATAACACAGCTTGGCTTTGTGTCATGAAAAGTAATTCGGGACTGCAGTAAGGGTAGGATTTATGAAGCTGTCTGGCCAAGCTTGGGCAGAATGCCAGCTTACACCTGCTCTGCAGACATGGATGTGTGCACTTGGACACTACGCTGAAGGGGCCAAATTTCCTCTGCCTGGATGGAGGCTTTGCAGAGCCAACAGCAGGTAAGGGAGGAGCCTGGGCTGGGGGTAGGAGAAGGGGGGAGCCAAGCAGTCTTTAGGAAGCCAATCAATGACAAACTTCCCTTTTCTCATACCCGAGCAAAATTCCCTCAAAAAAAAAAAAAAAAAAAAATCCAGGTATGTCTATTTTCCAACCACTGTAACTTGGTAATCTAATAGGGTTGGCAGAAAACAAAAACAAAAACAAAAACAAAAAACAAAAGTAAAGCAGTTTGTCAAGTTTTAGAGCTTCTTAAGAAATGAAGGACTGTGTCCTGAGTCAGGTTGCTCTATGACTTATCACCCCAATAGGGACAGTGAAAGGGGGAGAGTTGTCATTAATTAGACAGAGACCACACCTGTAAACTGGGATGGTCTGGGGCAAACAGGACGAGTGGTGACCCTAGTCATGCGCATTCACACAGCCAGACAATGAACCCGCTAAATGACGGTCATGTTACAAGGATGCTTTTCTAAGAAGTTGACAGAAATGATATTGTCTCTTTGATGGAGCTGGGCTACCTCCCCCAAGCAGATGGCCAAATTGTCATGATGCCAGAGTGCATTGCAGAATATCCACAGTAAAACCATCGTGCTCTCTTGTATTGGATCTCCTTCCCTTCTCAGCAAAGTGCAAAAAGCCCAGCGAATCTCTGCTTTTCCGGACAGGGTACAGGCAGCAGGTAACAGACAAGGCTTGTGAGCATCTGACTCATGAGGCTGAAAGGCACGAGGTAGAACATACACACGGGGAACAGCACCATTCTTTGGGATCTCATCACTAATGAAATTTGACACGAACCCCTCCTTCTCTAGCGAAGGCACCTCTGAGCATCTTCAACCTTCCTCCCGCTTTCCCGTACTTATAGGTTCATTAGTGCACCTGCTTCCTATAGATGCCATAACAAATTACCAAAAACCTGGGGTCTTCAAACGATGGCCATTTATATTCCCTGAGTACTGGAGGCCATGAGTCCAGAATCCAGGTGTGGGTAGGGCCATGCTTCCTCCAGAAGCCATGGGAGAGAATCCTTCATTGTCTCTTTCAACTCCTGGTGGCTCTTGGCGTTCCTTGGCTTGTGGCAGCATCTCTCCCGTCTCTGCCTCTGTCTTCATGCAGCCCTCTCTCCAGGGCTCTGTATCCTCTTGTCTCTTAGAAGGACAACAGTCATTGGATTTAGAGCCCAAGGAAATCCAGGATGATTTCATCTTGAGAGTCTTCATTACTTATACCAAAACCTCATTTCCAATAAGGTCACATTGTGAGATTCCAAAGGAGGCATGAGTTTGGGTGGGGTCACCATTCAACCCACTACAATTAGTAAACATGTCTGTTCCTAAACAGAAGTCCTTGAATTCCTGCTGTCTCCTCCACCCCACCCATCCAGGTGACCAACTACATATGTTCCACCACTACCCCCTTTATTTCCTGCAACGCTTATGGTTACCTGCCTCTCATGTCTTTGCTTTGTATAAGCCCTGAGGATGCACTCTTCATCCAGTGATGGCTTACCCTTTCCACGTGTCCTCAACCAACCGACTCACTACACCACAGAGAATGGCCTCAGTGCTAATCTTCCAAGACTCTAGGTTGTAGATTTTAGGACTTATACACACACAAAATAACTGAGAAGGGGAACATATGCTGGACACATCAGGAGTTGTACCAGGAGGTGAAAGACCAGAAGAGGCCATGACCTGAACTCAGCCTTTAGAGGAGCTTAATAGATGTTTGGATGAGGTGGATGAAGGGCAAGGACATTTGAGGCAAGAGCTTTCAATCTCCCTTTTAATCTGTAGCTACAGTGGGGACCAGAATGTTCTCCCTTGGTTGAGAAATTGGTGAGAGCCAGGAACCTAATTCAAGCAGGTTAAGTATAAACGGGCTGATCTATCTGTGCCAGTAATGGGAAAATCCAAGTTTAAGCCCAGGAATGACTTAATGTTGTTTCTCTAAGAATGCTTCCAGAAATAGACCTTTCTCCTCCTCTTGGCTTGGGCTTCCTCTCCTCTGACTTGATTCTCTGAGAAATGGCCACCAGCAGGTCCAGGATATCAGGAAATCCAGCAGAACGTGCACGTCTCTTTCGTAGGCGTTCCAGGAGAAGTGTGTGGGGTGATGTGAAACGGCTGTGACTGTCGCACAGCCACTCCCGAATTGTCATTCTGGCGGGAGACTGCTGGGCTCCTGCCCTGGTCTGAGTCACCTGCCCTGGAGTAGGGTCAGCCACACCCACACCGACACTGTGTGGACTCAGAGGGGAAGCCGCTCCTCATGGGGAAGGCATGGTGATGTTATCAGGGAAGGAAAGTAAATGTGAGCAAGCCAAACCCAGAGCTGTCCACTCAACCTACTCTGACGATGTTTACTGACACCTTGGACACTCTCAGAAGAATTTCCAGCTAGGTGCTAGAGCTGTGTCTGCTCCCAGGTATTTCACGACAATGCAAGGCGGCCATTTTGGCACCACAGATACTTCAATACATTTGTGTTGATAGTGCCTGAGCCCCTATTTTCAGGCAACTAGATAAAGGGTGTATTAGTCTGATTAGTCTGCTAGGGCTGTCATGACAAAATATAACAGACTGGGTGGCCTAAGTGACAGAAGTTTATGTTCTCACCATTCTGGAGGCTAGAAGTGCAAGATCCAGGTGTTGGCTGGGTTGGGTTCTCCTGAGGCTTCTCCCCTTGGCTTGCACATGGCTGCTTCCTCCCTCTGTCCTCCCTCTTCCTCCCTCTGTGTGTTCCTCCCTAGCATCTCTTTTTTTCCTAGGAGGACACCAGTTTTATTTGAATAGGACCCCACCCTCATGACCTCGTTTAACCACATTACCTTCCTAAAAGCCCTATCTCCAAATAGCATCACACTGGCAGTTTGGGTTTCAGCAATGCTGGGGTGGGGGAGGGGTGTTGGGGGACACAACTCCGTCCGTAACGACAGACCAGACTTACTTTCATTCCTTCACCTCTTACCTCTAAGAGTGAGATGTGGAATAATATGTTTTGACGCTGATTAACTGTGGCATGTTGGGCAGCTTCAAATATTTTTTCAAGTGCAAGAACTAAAATGTTTTCTACTTTGCAATTCCTGATGTCTCAGAGGTCACATTTTGACCCCGAGCACAGCCAGAATCCTATTAGTCCTCCCCTATCAATTAACCCTACAATTTTTTCCATTTAATTGCCAGATGTTTTTCCTTAGGTCAGCAGGCCGCAGCTAGATGGCTGCACAAAAAGAACATTTTCAGACATGGACTATACACACGCGCACACACAGTACGCACATACACACAAATATTTTATGGCATGCTCTATGATTCTATCCCAAACATACACTGATGCTACAGTAAAGTGCAATTTATGCCTACAATCTCAAAGGATCACCATGTTTTCTTATTTGGCATTCCTTTTCCCCCTAAGCAACGTCAGCATACAGAAAAGGCCAGCAAAAAACACATGATACCTGTTCAGTGTAACATGAAACATGACACTTAAAAGCAAATTGGTGACTAATTCCTGGGGCTGTTTGTTCACCCCCACTGAAACCAAGTTACCTGCTCGAAGGAAACATTGAGAAATCAAAATCCAGAAAACAAAAGCAAAATTGGACTCTGACTCTAGGTTGCCTTAATAAAATCCATTCTGACTCATTTCTTCAGCTCCCAAAGGTGTTAAATCCTCCCAGGACTTGTAACATGATCCTCAGTTAAGCTGCCGAGACACTCATTACCCCTGATGGCCAACGCACCAAGTCAAAGCACCCATTTTTGCCAAATCGACTTCCAAGTCATACGCTAGAATTCATTGGCCAAATACTGAACTATCCCTTAGTTCCTAGTGTGCAATTAAAAAGAATTTACAAGTAAAAAAGGAATAGTATAGAAGTCACCTCTAAAATGTTTCCATTTGGAGAAAAAAAAACAAAAAACAGCGTCCACGTAACCCATGAGATACTTTCAACAAGCCTTCGCTTTGGAGGACTTGAGCAGAGTTTGGTATGCCGTTTCTGGTATGACTTTCTCACTGGAACGGTGACAACATCAACACGCTCCATCTTTGTAAAGACTAACACTGGAGTTACTGCAAATCTTGGATTAAATGTATCTCATTATTTATGCCCACAAGTTGCCCCCATCTCACAGCCTCCTTTTGAGAAAAGGCACAAAAAGCAGGGTAAGGGCTCACGGAAGTTCAATCTCCGAAGGCTGTGTGTATACACTTACACAAAACAGAGGAGTCCACATTGACACGGTGGTCCAATTTCAAGGGGTACAATTAAAGGCTGTTTTGTATTGACGAGACCAGTTTTTAAGAAGCTTGGGTATCTATTTATCTTTCGTGCTATCGACTACACCAGTGGAAACTAACCATCCACCGTGGGGCTGGACTTAGGTGTTACTGACATTAGCAGGGTTAACAAAAGGAAAATAGCACTGGCGGATAATTAGCATACCCTACCTTCACAAAGACTATTTTGAAAAAAAAAATTTTTTTTTTTTCTCAACTGAAAATGAAGAGGAGGACATTGACAGATTTTACTATGGATTCTGTCACCTTTCAGTATATTTGCTAACTGGGCATCCTATAGAAAAGGGCAAGGAATTAATCAGTTTGCCGAAAGCGCTGGGTTACACAGCATGCAGAGAGCACTTCAGCTACATTATTTGCACAATTTCTGTAGGGAGTTGGGCAATAGAGGCCTTAAATTTAATACGTCTGGCCCCCTTCCACCTGGATTCAGTTCAAACCCACCACCTGTAGCTCGCTGGATCTGAAGTGGGAAATCAGTCATTACATTACGGACGGATGGCAAATGATTCCAATTCACATTTTTCAGCCGGTATGTTTTTTAACCTGGAGCAACACCAAATTGGAAAATTCTGCTCTTCTGCAAGCTGGGCATTAGATCTATATTGCCGCCTAAATGCATTTCTCGTTGGAGGAAGCTGACAAGATGATTTTTCTTTCGAGTCTCTTTAGTGGCTGGGCCACCGACAGAAATTTCAAGGTCCACCACCTCCTCACCTTCCTGCTGGTCCTTTGGCTTCTCCCTGGGGGTGGAGGAGCGTGTCAGTGCAATTCAACTGCACTTGTCTATATACACATTGACGTGACTTCTTCATGCTTATGGACATGTTATGTAGACGGAAAGGCCATATTCAACAAAGACCAAAGTCTCTTGGAGATCGTGTTTTTGCAAAAAGGCAAGTAAAGCAATAAAAATAAAAAAAAAGGCAGAGGAAATGAAGAAACAAGTGATAAAAAAGAAATGTCAGCTGGCTCTTGACCACATGAAAATGTGGTCATTTTAGCAGCAAGGAAATTTGAAATATAATATGAACAAGAGCTCATTGTTTTATTCATAACATTGAAAATGAACATCCAGTGCTGGTGAGGATATGGGGCTACATCCTCTGCTGGCAGAACAATAAATTGCTATAACCTTCCTAAAAGTAACTCATAAACGGAAATGTAAATTAAACATTCTAAAGACTTACACTTGGCCTTCGCTACCCTAACAGCCTCCATCCGACAGGTTAAGGAGCCAAGGTGGGGATTCTGCCTATTGCTCAGGATGTCTTTTCTGATTATGCATTCCAGTACTGAGGAAATAACTACAAGATGGGCTCAGGGACCCCCTGGAACACAGTGAGATGGACCTACGCCAAAACTCCATTGAGCACCTGACCTCCATAAACCCTTACCCTGACTGGTAGACCACAGTTGCATTTTTGGCTCATGGAATTAGTATCCATTCAGAGCCACTGTCTAGTAATACCTCAAAGGCCTGATTATTTCCTTTTCCCCAGTACACAGTCACTCTTAAAAGGCTACAGGTCCCTTTGGGAAGGCTGGGATAAAGATTTTTGCCAGTGCACTAAGATCCTTCCTCAAGGGGACCTACCCTGCCCTTCATTCGAGGGGCTCTAGGTCTGAGAATTGGCTCCAGTCTGGAGACTGGTTGAGGAGTCCTGACTCCATTTTTGTGATTCAAGTTAGACTTTTGCTTCCTTGATCTAGAACTCTTCCACTGATACAGATCAAGTAAGAATTGAGTAGGCTTGCTATCTATCTCACTTCTAGGAATACCGTGGTCACTAGCCAGTGCCACAGGTCTTTGTTGGTCAGACTATTCTAATTGCTGCTCTGACTCTACCATCCAGTATAGAGGCTATGCCCACCTTGCCCCTGGCTAGCAAATGTTGCCACTTGGCCCTGCCACCCTGGGATACAATTATACTTGCTTCATTTAGGTTTCCCAAATCAAATGCAGGAGCTCCAACTATAACCTCCTACATAAAGAAAAGTGATCACGGAGCTCCCCTCACAAATTTATTTCTCACAGACGTAGTGAAAGGTGTGTCCTCTGGACCCTCCCATGGTGAGGGAGCAGGTCTAAAATGATAAATCCAGGGATGCCCAGGTGGCTCAGTCGGTTAAGCATCCACCTTTGGCTCAGGTCATGATCTCAGGGTCCTGGGATCGAGCCCCGCATCGGGCTCCCTGCTCAGTGGGGAGCCTGCTCCTCCCTCTGCCCACTGCGCCCCCTGCTCGTGCTCTCTCTGACAGATAAATAAAATCTTTTTAAATAATAATAAAATAAAATGATAAATCCACTCTAACATTCAATCTTCGTAAGCCTTTGGATTCCCTTCCTCTACAGTATACCAAGGCGGGTCAGTGTTTCAATTCCACTTACCATAGGCCACTTTTTGGTGCATATTTTAGCCAACCAACCAACCAACCAATTAGAGGCCTAATGCTGCATTCCTAAGCTACAACATTAAATCCACAATCTCTGCCTTATGCTCCCACAGCAACCAAGTCAGCCTGATCCAACCTCATGTTCCTTCCACCATTATCCCACACCCTTCTTATCCATTCCCACATATATTCCCCAGATTTCTGTCTGCATAAATTGGAAACACATGCAGCTCTTCTAGAGTGGAGTATACCCCATCATAGGCTACTCTTTGTACCTCACCCTTTGGGACCTCCTGAGAGTTGAATCAAATTGTAAGTCTAAAAGTGGGGGGGACGGGTGTTAGTTGGGATGGGTCCTAAGGAGATCAGCAGTCACTTAGAAGCTTGCCTTTTATGAGTGTTTGATTAGGAATGTCTAATGGTGATACTTTGTGTATCTCTACTTCCATATTACACCATGAACCATCAGTGTCCTCTTTACCTCTTTACTTGTCCTCTTTACCGCTTTACCAGAAAGAGTCATTACTGTCTTCAAATCTAATCATATTAGAGAACCAATTCCAGAAACTGCAGAACCACTCCAGAAAACTCATCTCTAACATTCTGTTCTTCTAGAACCACTCTTAGTACCAAAATCTTTTTAAGTCAATGTTTCCAAAGAAATAGAACCAATAGGATAGACAGGTAGACAGGTAGGTAGGTGGACGGGTAGGTAGATAGGTAGGTAAGTAGATATTAACCAAATCTACAAAATACCCTCACTGAAATACCTAGATTAGTGTTTGATTACATAACTGGCAATTACAGCCTAGCCAAGTTGACACATAAAAAGTAACCATCACAACAGGTGACAACCAGTAGTAGCCCTTATGAGAACATTATGCTTGAGTCTGGCCAAGGGTGAACTTTCCTGAAGTTGTCCTGGTTATTCTAAAAACATTTCATCTCGGGGTGCCTGGGTGGCTCAGTCGTTAAGCATCTGCCTTCGGCTCAGGTCATGATCCCAGGGTCCTGGGATCGAGCCCCACATCGGGCTCCCTGCTCGGCAGGAAGCCTGCTTCTCCCTCACCCACTCTCCCTGCTTGTGTTCCCTCTCTCACTGTGTCTCTCTCTGTCAAATAAATAAATAAAATCTTTAAAAAAAAAAAAAAATTTCATCTCAATCTAATGTGGACATTTCAAGGGGGACATCTAAACTGAATTATACATAAAAATCTTTAAAAGCAAGCCGTGAGGTTAAGAGATCACCCAGGTTTATCCATTTGCTAGTTGAGGAGCTAACATATATTGCACCTTCATGAACACAGTCATCATTGTTGGACACTCTAACCCTTCTGGGCTGCTCAAGTGGAGCTCAGAATGGCTGGACTCACCTTCTAGTGTAGCCTTCCTCCTCAGGCAGATTACTTCATCTCTACCACCCCAGAATCAGACTCTCATCTCAGTATTTCTCTGTTACTCAAACTGCAACATTAAAATAATGTTCAAACCTTGAAATAATAATGAAAATGTTTGGAGATGCTACAAAACAAGATGTTGCTTTATTTCCAAAGAGTTTCCTTGTTTTCACAAACATGCTTTCGAAAGCATGAATAACAACAAAAAATATATACTCCTATTGGAAGAGGGTTGATGAGATTTCCCTGGAGCCATGTTGTGCATTCTACAGCAGAAGCTGTCCTGACGGGTACCACGTGCCCTTGCATTGAAGTGGTAGCCATGACATTTGGTATGAAAACGGTTGCCTTTGCTAAATGAATGTTTGACCTACTGGCTGCAAAGCTTCTACTCTGAATTTTGCTCCCAGGATTACTCAGCCTACATTCTTTTCCTATTTTTTTGGAGTTAAGAAACAAATTTATAAATTACCTGATGAGTTGAGATGACTGCTTGGGGAAGAGAGGTCTTCTTGGTGCAAAACAAACTAACCCTCCTAGGCATCTTTTGCTTTTCTCTAATGCCCTGAACATTCTGCTGGAAACATTAGAGCACTTGCTATAAATACTTCTGGAGGCCCTGATAAAAAATCTTTATATCCAAATAGAATGTAGCAGAATATCTTCAAATATAACACCTTCACCTCTTACAGTAAATGAGTGGTTGTAACAAAACAAAACAAGAAAAGGACATCAGAGTTGGTGGTGAATTTAAGACCTGAGATGACATTTTCTAGCTGCATAACATTGGATAGCGCACTTAGACCCTCTGAGTCTCAACTGCCTCATATAACTGGTAATACTAATGTCTACCACTAATTATCATGGAGATCATCAATAACCTAACAGTGAACGTGAGAGTGATTTATAAACCTCATAATGCTGGGAATTTTCATTGTTCTCCAACAATGGTACACTCTTGTAAAGTCAGAACCAGTTATAAAAGAAGCAGATGCTATTTCAAAGTGCTAACCACAATAATCTCTCCTTAAAATGAAATCAGGATCCCTCAGACACAGCAACATAAATCCACAAGTGTTGACCTCTACAATGAGGGAAATGGGGGAAAGGTTATCAGTCTTTTGTACAAAGAAAGTGTGGTTCTAAGTTCAGAACAGTGCTGAACCATGAGTTTCACTTACTTGTTCCTACTAGGCAAAGAGAGACAAGGCAGGAGATAAAAGAGTGCTTGAGAGCACCGAACTAAACTTTCTGGAGAAAGCCTGGGGACAGCTTCTTCTGGGAGAAGCCTGCAGATGGGAGCCGTGTGGACCACTCTAATAGGCGGACTGTCAGTAAATGTCATAACTTGTAACAGACACCTCTCAGTACAAATAGCATCTGTTTCTCTAGCTGGTTCTCAACCTGAAATTATAAGAAAAACAATGTGGAGGCAGGAAAGGATCGGTTTGGGAAAGATTAGATTCCACGCCAGGAGCCACAGAATCAACAGGAAGTTCTTGTGTGTGATCTGTATTCAAACCCAGAAGGGGAATCCAGTAGAGAACATTCGTTCGGAAGTAACTTCAGTTTGGATCTGACTATCCACCCCACTCCTTAGGGATCTGACCACTACGACTAATTTTTCGTAACTGGTCTCCTGAACTTCCTAGAAATAATAGAACTTAGACATAATTCTTGATGCTACCACTCCAATAGTTCTCACATGTGTCCACCTCTCTTCATTTCCACCTCTCCCTTCTAGCCTTCCACAAGACCACTCCCTCTTGATCGTAGGCTTGCCACCTCTTGCCTGGCATCCAGAATCATCTTGTAAAAACCTCAATATGCATTCCTGCTTCACAAGGTCAATGGCTTCCCATAGTACTTAAAATCCATGCTTCTTCCCATGGCTGCAAGACCCTATATTTCAAAATTTTCCTCTTCCTCTAGCCTCTTTTCCAGCCACTCATGTGACACGGACCTTGCTCTGCAGATTCTGGCCATCCTTAAATGTTCTTTACTACATCAATACCTTCTCCACACCCCCTCATCCCTTTAAGTAGAAGGCTGTCCTCCCCGCCCAGTCCTCCACTGGCTCCTTTCTACTCAGTCTTCAGCTCACAGATTACAAAGTGATTCCTAGAGAACTAGGGATCCCCACATATTGATGGGCCCCCTGGTATTCTCTGTCACTGCCCTCAGGTCTCCTCCCTCTAGGCAGCTTCTGTAGCACATTCCATTACAAATTTGGCCCTGTTTTCATAGAAGTAGACTCCTCCTCCAAGAGAGGTGCCATGAAGACAATGACCATGTCGACCGTGTTCATCATTTAATACCCAATGCCTAGCATAGGGCCAGAAATAGTTGTTGAATGGAAAAATGACTTGGTGTTAAGTCATGAATAAGAATGAATAATTATTCATTCACTGGAAACAGTAAAAGCATCTTAAATCTTGGTTGTTATTGCTGGAAACCTGCCCCCCCCCCCCAAAAAAAGCTTAAACCACCTACCTTCCTCAAATTGTAAAAATGACCCTGAAGGATGTTGAATTTGTACATAATTCTGTCTCCTTAACAAGAAGCCACTTCAGATTGTGTTTTGTTCTTCTGTAGGCATGTAACATTTGACAGTGAATGAAGTTTATACAATTTTTTTTTTACCTTTAAAATCAAATTTTTGAGATGGGGAAGTGTAAAAATACTGACCACATCTAAATTTTTCAAAACCCATGCGTAGATCTTCTTAATCTGCTTGATTGTCACATTTTACAAAGTGTAGCCCAGACAGGAACAAAACATCGTACTACTGAGAAATCCCCATGTCCTTATAAAGGAAATCAGGGCAAACAAGATCCCAAACATAACACTGATCTCCACATGTTTTCATGTGTTTGATGATGATGTGGGATATGGAATCATTAATGTGTCCATCTTGTTTTTAACAAAGGTGAGAGAGGGCAGTTAGGAAGAAGGACTACAGATCCAGAATATCTATGGAGAATCCAACCTTGGGCACTAATAACATCGTGACTTGACCAAGCTCCTTAACTCTCTTTGCATTTCCATGTTGTCATCTATAAAATGAGAATGCTAATGATCTTGACTTCACAAGTTTGTTAGGTAAGAGAAAAGCTATCAACAAGATGAATGGGGGAGATAGGAAATCCAAAGTCAAAAAAGGATGGAAATGTTTTAAAAATAAACTAGAAAAAATAAATAAATAAAAATAAACTAGAGCCTAGAATGCAAGAGGGGGTATGGTAAGAAATAAATTAGGATCGCCAAAAGCCGTGAGCACCACATACAGACTCTGGATTTTATGCAACGTAAAAAGGATCATTTGGGTTATCTAAGAATGGCTTTGGTGGGATCAGAACTACGGGATGGGTATAGTGAGTCAGTGTGGCTTTTGCTGCCAATGGGCCATCTGCTGATAACAACACATTAGTTTTCCTCTATATAAATTTTCCTTACCCCTATCCTAGGCTTTTTGCTTCAAGTGGAATTCAGGGGCCCAAAGGATGACTTTCCCCAGCCATCAAGATGGGTTCAGAATTTGGATGTGGTCCCAACAGCCAATGAGATACAATGGGACTTAGGTGGATACTGTTGAGAGAAAGGTAAACCATCTTTCTTGTTAGACCCAGATCTAGGAGGATGGGCACCTAGATTTACTGGCAGCTATTTTTGCCACCATGGGAAACCTGAGAATGAAGCCAGCATGGAGAACAGAGTTGACAAAGGCAGAGAGCCTGGGTCCTGGTGACATTATGTGAGCTGCACTTGAACCACCCTGCCCTTGGACTTCACGTGTGTACCCAAGTCAGGAAATGCTCTTTCCTTAAGTTGACTTTTCTGCCCCTTGCAACACAAAGAATCTTGACTGATCGTGCACTGACAAAGATATGCACGTGGCCAAAGATGTCAAAACAGAAGTAACAAAGGGACGAAATAAGTTATATATATGGAGGAGGGGAATTTAAATGAGGATGACAAGTTTTCATTTGGCTATAAAATTCTAGCTTTATTTCTCTTTCCCTCCCACATTATTATCAGATACGATATTATTTCAAGGACAGGCTACCTCATTTGTTATACATATTTTAAAAATTTGCTTAAAACATTACAACGCTTAAATGAGACAAGGCATGGTTATCATGACTGAAAGGAGACCCACTATGATTTCTAAAGACTTTATTTTATTTGTCAGGAAATGTATGTAATTGGTACACAGTAAATCCTGGTTGATGAATAATAACAGGCAACACTTACCAAACAGGATGCTCAAAGAGCCATACATATGTTAACCAGTTTAATTTCAACTGTAACTTTTTCAGGAATGTACTTTTGATTTCTATTTACAGTTGAAAACTGCAACACAGATAGGATAAATACTTGCCTTGGCTCCAAATGGTGCCAGGACGCAAAGCTGGAGAGTTTAGCTGTAGAGCCATACGCTTCGGCGCTACACGTGGAGGAAGTGAAGAAATGAGCAAAGAAAGAGGGAGCCCCTTTCTTGTCCCCTAGAGGGGGGGAAAACAGGGCAAGTGGCCCAGGTCCTTCTGACAACCTGGTTCTGTTGCTCTTCAGTAGATGCACATTCTTACAATGTCCCAGTTCCTACCTGATTATCAGTGAGACATTCTGCAGAAGCTCTCTTCAGCATTTCCAATCTCCCCAGTACAATTCAGTCCACCGAAAAGGCAATTTGCTCAAATGAAAACCTCGCTAAATGCTAGCATGGTAAACTGGATGACTAAGTACTGTTTCCCTGTATTGTCTACTAGTAGCAAGGGAGTAACTGAGTCACTGGGAGAATTTGGCTTATTACCAGTCTGATACCTAGTACCCCCAGCATTTTCTGCCCATGATAAAATGGACGCCGTGCACCACCTGCGTGTTTCAGATGTGAGCCTTGCCCAGGAGCCCGTGACAATTTGCTCCCCCCATATTTATAGTCTGTAGTATTAGGTGGGATGGGTGGCACCGTAATCACTAATCTGACATGAATCAACACTTACCATAATTTTCCACTTGAATTTGCACCTGAGTTGGTGCCTCTCAGCTTGCAAAGAAGTGCTAATCATATCTCATGCAGACAGCAATTTAAAAATCAATCTCTGTGTTCATGGAAATATGACATTTACTTTGGGGCTGATGTCACTATCATGGGAGGGGTAAGATCTGCCTCTATTTAAAAATCAGGTAGTTCACTCATTTAATTGTGGACGATCTCACAGTCACAGAATGCCTACTCTCTGTCTGGAAGATGTACCTTTGTGAGTTCACAGTGACTCTTCCTGGAGCCTTTGATATGGGCAACCCACAGCTTCTTCACCTTAAGACATACGATCTTAAAGGCTTTCCTTCAGAGCATCAGAAGAGAGGTTAGCTTTGTTTATTTCTTTAGATGAAATTCCTTCCATACTGGTGAGTGAATTAAGAGTTCCCTCCATCCACCTTAAGCTCATGTTTCTCTTGTTCCTCAGCTTTTGGTGCCATCAGCAACGCCAACGCTTACAGTGAGGCTGTATGAGCCAGAGAAGCACTTCTTGGGCATTTGTCTTGCCCCCGTTCAAGGTTTTAAAACATTTTGATTGTCTCCTGTGGGTGTGATTTCAGAGGCTCAAATTACTATCTGTTGCCTCTTTGCCAGAGGATGCAGAGCTACGCTGAATGTCTCCTCTCCCAGTATGGTTTATACCTAATGACCTTTTAAAATAAGATTTTTCTGAGGCGCCTGGGTGGCTCAGTCGGTTAGGCATCTGCCTTCAGCTCGGGTCATGCTCTCAGGGTCCTGGGATCGGGCCCCGCATCTGGCTCCCTGCTCAGCGGGGAGCCTGCTTCTCCTTTTGCCTCCAGCTCTCCCTGCTTTGTGCTCAATCTCCCTCTGTGTCAAATAAATAAAATCATTAATAAAATAAAATTAGATTTTCCTTTTTTTTCTCTTTTTCTTTTTTTTCATTTGCCAGGTGCAGATGTGCATCAAAGTTAAAATTTACCAAGCACAGTACTGTTTGTGGAGGAGTTCTACAGACTTTAATTCCCAGAAGCCATGTATTTACTCTGCAAAGTAACAAGCTCCTAATATTTAGGACTTTTTTTCTCTCAACTCTCTGGTAATGTTCTCACTTGTCTGAATATTAAGAACTTAAATGTCTGTCTATACCTAAATGGGGTCATTTACTTCTGACATTCTCACTTTAGTTGATTTGGTCAAGAGATGCTTGAATTTTCTTCACACTGCATCCATTTAGCAAATCTTACTCTATGTCCCAGTAGCTCAGACAGTTCTGCTCAGGGCTTGTTTTTCTGAAAGGTGGCTGATGGAAATGGATCCCTATACCCTGACACATACGGTCTTGGAAGGTTTGTAGAGTGGATGTTCCCCATCTATATTGCTGGTCTATTACCTTGATGAATTCTTCAATCAAGATTTTCATATATGTAGTCATTTAGACAAAGGTCCTTTGTATTTTTTTTCCCTGCACCATTTTACTCTGTCAACTCCTGACTAATTCATTCACTTTCTCCTCATGGTCCTGAACTAGAGTTCAAGTTTCTTGAATAATTTGGCCTAACCCATCCCTTTTTCTCAATACCTAGTGGAAAGTGCTTCTTCATTTATCCTCTGGCAATGCCAATCACTTTTCTGTATTATTTAGAACTTTTCTCTGTTGCCTATGTATTTAATGTTTATTATTACTTTTATTAGCAAGCTGAGCTCAGGAATTCCCAAGGGCTTGGACAACCTCTACCAGGACTCTTTAAAGTAGGAAAGTCAAAAGTTGACTGGTGTTTCAGGGTGAAAAGAGGCAAGGCAAAGAAAAATATGGAGGCTGGAGTACAGGGTGGGGAGTTAAATCTAAATGACAGGCAAGCCTCAGCCAGTCTCCTCCCTCTTTCTGCAGAATCCCATTCAGCAGGCCATCAAAGACTCATCTTCCTCTGACTCTTCCCCAGTGATATCCCCCTTCCTTTTAAACTGACCAACTTGAATCCTGCACTACTATCCATCCTACATTCCTGAATCAATGATGATGTTAAGGCCTGTCTCTTTCTCCCACTCCACTAGCTAATGATGTGTACATAAGTTGATATTTTATTCAGTTAATCTGTGTGTTGATTGAGTTCTTTATGCTTGTGCCCAAATGGACAGTTCACATGTGTATTGAAACTACTGACCAAGGGGGGAAGAAAAGTAACCAAAACTCCAATAATGAAAACTCCAGGCTGATGTTTACAGTGAGGAGCTGAGCCAAGATCTGGGCAAAAGGGAACAGCGTCTGCCTGCTCTACTTAACCATCTACATTAAAGAGTAAGATAAACAGGACAGCGAGAAGTTAGAGATGCCTATTTTATGCTATGAGTTTTTGAGGGAATGGAGAGTAACTCTTCAAAATATGTTGCATAGCTTTCAGAATGATAACTGGAAACATGTTTCCCTTAATGGCACCAATTTGACTCAGACACAGAGGTTTTACTACAGCAGTGATCTCTAAGCCTTCCTAATTGTGCATCATCATTACTTAAAACATTTTTAACATATAGCCCCACTAAACATATTTGGATTATTCACATGTGTTGCTTTTCTATATCACATGTATAATCAAGGATCGAATGCAAAATCAAAAAAGAAAGATGTAAAAACAATTTGTAATGAAATTATTTTTCCCATAACCTGCTGCACTTGTACCAACAAAGAAGGCAATGGTCTCGGGCTCTCCATGTTCTGTCAAGTATCTTATATGAACAATGACCAAATCCTGTCCATTTGCTCTCTAAATTTACCTCAATTACCATTTCTTCTCCATTCCCACCACAGCCTTTGGGTAGAATCTCTTGAACTTTCATCTGGACTCCCCTGCTAGTCTCCTGATGCTCATTAGCCTTTTCTCTCCAACGACAGCTTTCCTCAGTGGTTGGGGTGCTCCTTCCAGAACTCAGGACTGGTCACATCTCTCCTGTGCTCAACTCCTTCAGCAGCTACAGGACAGAGTTGGAACTTCCAAGCCAAACACAGATCTGTCCTTGCTCATCTTTCCGGTTTTCCTTCTTCCTTCCCCACCTGATTCTAGCTATGTCAAACCAATAACCTTCTCTTATTTTCACCTTTGTAGGTGCTATTTATCAAAAATGGCCTTTTCTTCTTGTCTACCTGGCAAACCCCAACCTTTAGCTTAAATATCACTTCCCTTAGAAGGTTCTCTTTACTTCCCTTTGCAGAATTAAGCACCTGCCTTCCTGTGCTCCCTAACCACTGTGTATTGAATTTATTCAATTTATTGGCATTTATCATATTACTCAAATAATTTCCTTCCATGTCTCTGAGTTGCTCAATGATAAACTGTATTGCATTTTTTGGATTATCATGGTCTATCACAGGTTGGGCATGGAATAAACACTTAATCTTTCTTAATAAACAGAGCAGATGGATAAATGTTAATTGAAAAAATGTTGTATTTTGGTGGCAGTCAAGAAAACCTTCAAGTGGGAAGTCTGCAATAAACAATGAAACAAAAACAATATACATTTTTAAAAATGCCACCTACCTAGAGTTTTTAATATTTTCTTACAGCTCAACAGCTTTAAGGTCATTTTGAAAATCATGCCTCTTTTATTACCCCATCAACATAATTAATGATGACAGTAATAAATAACTGACTACTACGCGTGCGATCCAGTGGTAGGCAACTCATGGCAAGGTCTAATTTAACCATCACACTAATCTGTGAACTAAATGCTAGCACTGCTTCCCTCTACCTTGCATGTGAGGGAGTCAATGAGGTTCTGAAGGGTACAGAAAGACTGTTTGCAAGTAAGTGAAACATCAGATCTCCAACTGCAGGCTCTTAACCCGAAGGCTCTGCTGCCTTCAGGTCAAAGATCCCCAAATCTTTCTCAGAATGTCCACCCTGACGTTTAGTTCCTTCTACAGCCAAACTGGAATGTTTCCAGTGTTCTTACGATAGCTGCAAGTATGTGTGATAGATATGATGGTTTTACACACTGTATGTCCCATAAAGTTCCCAAGATCCAGCAACTCTTTGGAAGTCTCCAGACCAAGCTGTTTATTTCTAGGCCAAATGATTTGTTTCACCGAGTTGTTTGGCTCCATTGAATTTTACTTCTTCCAGCATCATCTCTTGAGGAGCATTATCGACTGCCATAGTTGAAATGCATGTTTCTGCACATGAAGTTTTGTATTTGTTTATATTTGCCTTGCCTAATTCTTACTACATCAACAACCTCAGCTGAAATTTATACTAAATTCTTTACTGCCTGATCATTCCTCATGGATGCTATATTAGATTAGCCTCGCAAATAAGTAGGTGGGCAGGGAGACAGCTTAAAAATGATGTGTGCTTTGTATTATGTTGAAATGTTGTCTGCTAATTTCTTCATGACAAAATTACAATCCATAGGATGTTCATTAGAAATACTCAGGGAAGATGAGGTGGGGCAGTAGAACAAGGAGAAATGAATGGCATTTAATACATTTCAAGTGTGAGAAACATCTATCAGTTTGCTTAACTTCATACAAATACACAGGTGTTACAATACTTCCTATTCTCCTGCTGATTTGGAGTAAGTCATTACTCGATAAAGTACGCAAGTGACTGTTTTAGTAAGTAACCTAAAAACAATTATGTTCCTCCAAATGTGGGAATGAAAGACTTCTTATTTTACAAAATTTTAATAAAAACTATCAACAACTGAAAGTAAAAGCATATTGGAAACAAACTGGATTTTACATTTGATAAAGGCAATATTTTGAAGGTCCTTTTGGGAAATGTAAGCTATTTATTTAGATTCATTTATCATTGTCTCTATTAAATAATATTTATTACACTTCCTTACACACAAGACTGTACCAGTCTCCACAAAGCAAAGTAAACAGGTGTCTGCCTACTAGGATTACACATGTACTGCAACAGAAAATATGCCCAGCGTGGGATATAAATACCCAACTGGAGCATCTTAAGACCTGGTATGTGGATAATTACTGAGTATCATGTATCTAGACCTTACTGTCTTTGTATTTGATGGATGACCAGTGGCCACATTGTCATCAAGATTTCAATGGATGTTACCAATTGCACTTTGCTCCCATTTAAATCTAGGCAAAGCTTTATGGGCAAAAGGAATCTTCAGGAGGATCCTGAGTATAAATGGAGGAAGCTAGGCATGAGGTGAAGAAAAAACACACAGAATTAGTAAAGAGAAATCTTAAAAAGGATCTCATCTCCTATACTCCTGATTTGTGTACACACGTGCTTACTTGGCCTCTCCACTTAGGAGTCTAAGAGTGCTCTCAAATGTGCATGTTTGAAGTAGAAGTCTTGATTCCCCCCTCTATCCCCCAATCTGTTACTCCCCACCGTGTTCCCCTCAGCAAATGGCACTGCCATCCAGCCAAACAGAAGGCCTCTGAAATGTGATTTCCACACATGTCCAGATCCATTCACTTTCTGTCCCTCTATGCTCCCACCACTTGCTGTGCAAGCCACCATCATCTCATGCCCAGACAACTTCAACAGCCTGTCATCAGCCTGCAGTCTCTCAGTGGTACAAATTAATTCAGATCATAGCACATCTCTACTTAAAATGCTCCAATGGCTTTTCATTTCCACTAAAGTAGAACTCAAAACTCCTGAACAAGACTTCAAGGACCGACATCATCTGGTTCCTGACTATTCCTTCCACCTCATTTTCTATTACTCTCCACTTAAAATCCTGCCTCAAAAACCATCTATCTTTTTTTTTTACCTCCAATTTTTCTTGCTTTAGACTTTGCACATAGACATTTCCTATACCTAGACTCTTTCTTTTGATCTTCACTTGGCTTCCTTCTTCTAGTCATTCAGGTGTCATTTTTTCAAAGAGAAGTATCACTTCCTTAGCACAATCTGACCTTCCAACCAAAAGGAGCCCCTCCCCATTCCCCGCAAGTCCCTTTCTGAGACATCAGCTTATTTTATCTCTTCCCTGGCACTTAACGGTATCTGAAATCACTGTATCCATTTCTACCTTTATTAGGTCATTGCATGCCCTATGTTGTGAGCCACCTCAGGGGAGGGTGCTGATTCACTTCTGTAGCATGTGTATGGAAAATAGTCCCTGCCTGACAGAGCATCAATAAATGGCTAATACATAAACGTGCAAGTCACAGAGTCAATGATTTTCCAGGTGTTAGAAGAGAAAATGAAGTTTGGAAAACATGATGTGCAATGGTGTACAGTCTTAAAACATGGAAAGAAATATCTGAGCCCATCTGTGCATCAACTGGGGTGAGTGTCCATTCTCACTCATTGACCAGGTTCAATTTATACCTGTCCAAGGAATGCATAAATCAAGTATGTTCTAAATCATAAAGTGCTAGACATTCCATTTTCATATGCATTTTGCAGAGTCAGGACAGAGCTAAAGAACTGTTCCTTGGATGTTTCTGATTTCTTGTATAATTTATGCAAACAGGTAGAGCTGGAGGGTGGCCTGCGACTTAGCCAGGGGACAAACCTAGCATGATTCCTCACTTAAGCACTATCTCAAGTTCCATTGTCTTTGCAATTACTTCAGAGATAAGAGATGAGAGCATAAGCCTAAACCGTTAAAGTAAGCCAACTACAGCTGGAGACCATTAACAGCAAAATTGGGTATGCAGCAAAGAGCAGTGGGAGGCTGAAGTTATCACAACTGGAGAAGCCACATGGAGGTTAAAAAATTGCACTGAATCCTGATCCACAAAGAATACCGACAGCGCTTTCAATGTTATTCTCTCTGCCTCCAAGCTTCATAAAGTATTCCATTTATTATTTCATTTATTCTCACAGCTCTGCGCATGTATGTGTGTGTGCGTGTGCGTGTGCATGTGTGTGTGTAAAGTGGAAAATATAAGGCACAGAGTGGGTGCCCTCGGAAGTGGAGACAAGATTTTAAGACACCTCTAAAACTGAAGCCATTGGACATCAACACGTGGTGGCAAAGATGAGCCTTAGGCAAAGTAACTGAGGCTCTTGGAGGGGGCTTTGTGAATGTTTTTGCTGCTAGGACCAAGACATCCCCAGTATTTTATCAACACAGCTAGGTTTTGTAATTTCCCTCTGGGAAATATTAAGTTAAAATAAGATGTAACCAAACCCATGTAATGTCTACCAAGAGGATAATTCCAGGACAGAAAAAGTTTCTGCATGAGGGGGTGGGGGGTGGGGGGACGGGACACATGGGACTCCATCAGCGTTCCTCTGAAATGGACACTGATCACATTACCAGCAGCCACTCTCCCCACCACACCCCTCCTACCTGCAAAATCCCACGTGAGATCCCATAGTACTCGTCTTTTTCTGTCTTATCTCGCTTGGCATAATAGGTTCAAGGTCCATCCATGTTTGCTCAAATGGTAGGATATCCTTGTTCCACAGGGCATTCACATGACAATACATAAATGGATCGAATTCACATGTTGTACGCCTTAAACGTACACCATGTTTATGTCAAATATATTTCAATGAAAAAAAAAGCCACATGAGGGAAGCAATAATTTATGCAAACAGGTAGAGCTGGAAGGTGGCCTGCGACTTAGCCAGGGGACAAACCTAGCAAGTACCACTTCTTACATGTTAGGGGCTAAAATGGTATTCCCTAAGAACAAAGAACACTATCCCACTCACCACCACATGAGATACTCATTTAGGACACTCCCTTGACAAAATTACAAGAACAATGACAATAATAAAAGGTATTTAGCCTTCTCTTGGGATGTCATTGATTTGTGCTCAATCATGTGTTCTTTTAATTAAACATTAAAACTGTGGATGAAACCATCCACCCCTCCTGCACTCATGGAAGACACACTGACCTTCCTCCCCCTTGGGGGAGCGCAGCTGCAAAACAGAACTTAGAAATGCTGAGTTATGCCAGGTTTTTACGTCTCCCCCCACACACACTTGGAAAGCCCAGCCTTCCTACAGTTATCTGGTTACAATCTATCTTTTCCAAAAGGAGCTGGGTTCGGACACCAAAATACAATAGACATCTTTGATTATATCAAAAGAGAACATTATCATTCAAGTCAGATAACACTTTCCTTATTTCAGTAAATAAGATATTTTTTGGTCAGTAATAACCTTGGCAAAGGGGCTCTTCGTTATTTGGCATTTTTGGAGGGGGTTTTAGGAAATCAATTACTCATGGCATCACTTCCGTCCAACCCCCCCGCCATGATATCATCGTATGTAAATTAGAGCCACTTACCCTCTGCAGGAAGACTCATCCTTGCAAGAAAATCATTAGACCATAATGACAGATGAAAACGAGAAAGCGGCAGAAGGAAACAGGTGTGTGAGAGGCATTCACGGAGCTCTGTGGAAAGGCTGGTGGCAGTTCCTATGTTACTTGTAGCTCGAGGGTCTTCCTACGCCCCCATTCAGAGACCTAGGGATCAGTTTCTCCCCCTCGGGCACAGGCACAACTTGAGGCGGTGGAACCTGGCTGAGAAGCGGGTCCATCTGAAAGGCATAGCGGGTGTATTTGACCGGTTGGGTGTGTGTGCACGTATGTGTGCGTCCATCTGTCTGTCTGCTGGTGAAGGAGTGCTTCCGCTTTGGACAGCTAGGACTCCGAGGCTTGACAGCTACTTGTACCTTAGGTTATATGTTTTCTGAGCTGCACCATCAGCGCACACAAGACATGTACTTCGGTTCCTGTCCAGTGATGTCACTGAGGCTTCAAATCATTTCCTTTACATTTTTATTTGAAAGAAGAGGAGCTTAAGAATAATAATGCACCAGTGACTTCGCTATGCGACTTTAGGGACGAGACAGCCATCAGGCCACGTGCCCTTTTCCAAATAAGGACTGTTTTTGTGCCTTCTTTTTACTTTGGTAGGTCCATCAAACTGGGGCTGCTTTACTGAAAAGGATTCATCTTTTTTTTTTTTTTTTAAGAAACATTACTTAGTGACGTAAGAATCACACAATGTGAGGCTGATTTACCCACAAGACAGAATGGCAACGAAATGACAGAGAAACCATGGTGATGTAGAGTCTAATCCTTCCTTAGAATAAAGAGCTCAAGTTAAAAGGGCAAAACTAGCCCATGCGTCTTAAGAGGCAAGGGGTGGAGGGAGGGTGGCTATGTTGACCTAATGGGAACAGCAAAGAGAATAATGAGGTTACCTGACCCCACGCCAGTTTGTAAATGACTACTTTCTCAGCAAACAATTCCATTTCAGCAGCTGCCTACCAACTGCATTCCCAACACGCACGCGCAAACACATACACACACACACACACACACACACACACACACCCCACCCAGAATATGGGGGCTGTGCCTCTTCCTTTCTACATCCCAAAATACTCTATTTCCACCTCCAGCGCTGTTTCCGTGGGTTTAGATCATGTTCATTCAAAATAATCCTACATTATTCAGCCAGAGGTTTTGCCTTTCCCTTTAATTATCCTTGTGCAAGCTCTTTTTTTTTTAAGCATGTTTCACATAGGCATTTGTCTTTTCTTTGCTGCCTTATGCAAATTTTTAAAAGACATTTGGGGACAGAAACTTGAGCCACGGTCGTGTCTCTTTAGGGACCCACTCAGGGAGAGAGAAAGATCCTTTGCGCATCACCAACACCCGCCGACACGGATTTTAACCACGCAGCCCTGTCAGAGAGCCCGTCTACTTTTGCAAAGTAAATAGATTTCTGTCTTGCCTGTCACCATTTGAGCAATGGCTTTATGATAACACAATAGCGTTATGAAAACAGTAAAAGGAAATATGAAGATGATTAACACAGATGCCAGTGCTGCAATCCGAAATGGGACTGCCGAGTTGGGGGGCGGAGGGAGGAATGGGGGGGTAAGAAAGGAAACCAAGTGGCTGTAACTCCGTATGGGCTTCGATTGGCTTTATTGATTCCTTCACCCGCTCATCACTTCTACCTCCAAAACAGGCAGCCAACTCCAGACTTAATTATTTTCTTTCTAAGAAAAAGAGAGCGCAAGGGGGAGAAAAAAGCCAGAATCTGTTCATAAGGGAAGCAGTCATCACTGCTCATTTTTTTTTTTAAAGCACTTAAGGGTCATTAGTGTAACCCTGCAGCAAATGCATTATTCATTTTGCTGGAGCCCAATTTCTCGGCTAAGACTTTTGCAAGAAAACGATAGACAGTTCAGTAGAGAGGTGATTGATCAAGCCAGAAGGAAGAGAATTTGGGCATCCTGATAAAAATTTTTCTCAGTCTTCTCAGTTAGCATAAATCAATTTTATTTATATAGTAACACTTGAATACTAACTACCCAATGCCATCCGTCAGAGCAAAATTGATGACTATACCTTTAGGTTAATATTACTTGAACATTTCATTCTGAATAATTTATACACATTTCTGTCTGAGTGTCAATTCGAGATTGTTTATTTGGTTTCAGCAAGTGCAGCTGAACCACGGCTTTTATTAGGAAAAGGTTCTCATCTCTGTTTATTTTGAGCATTAAAGGGGCTTGTCCTATTCTGGGGCCTTGGTGTTACTCCACAGGAATTGAAACATGCGGCAGCAATGTACCCAGTCTACGGTGGCTTATGCCTTTGTTAAGGGCCTTTTTCTGAATGCTCTGTACTCTTCCGTGGCAAAAACAACCACAAGTGTCTGTGACCAGATAAAAAGGTGGCAAAATAGAAGCCAAGCAGGTGTCTAATAACAACGCTGACATGTTGCTTGGGAAGAGGATGTGAGCATATTGCGTTAAGAGCATCAAGTGTCATGTTCACTCTTCGGCAAATAATCGAATCTGTCCACCAAGCCTAGTGCTACCATTACCCTCTCCTTTTGGGTGACTCTTCCTGTGTCGATTATTCTTCATCTTGTACAGAACGTGATACATTTTATAATCACTCTATCTGCTTCTTCTTCAGTTTTACCGTAATCACCTTCCTCTGGGCACATCCCATGAAAACCTGTGTGCATTCCAACTCTGCCCTGAAATGAGCGGTCAATTACCAAGTGCTGGTAAGTTTCACAGACTGAAATGAGCGGTCAATTTCCAAATGCTGGTAAGTTTCACAGACTAAGAAAACAGAAAGGTTTTTTTCATCTCAACTTCATTGTTTATGATCTTGACCTAAGTCATCCTTGTGTCAGATTGTGTTTCTTCTTGTCAGAAATGCACCCGCAGTAACAGGCAAGTGCATATGTAGCTCAGAGGTCCTACCTAATTATGTATTTTTACATTGAAGAAGAGAGCCTTCCATTTAATTGGAGAAATTCTGTCTACTATGTGAGTTTCCTCTTCCTCTCCACCCTTTTCCCCACTCTGTTTTACAAACACATTGCTCTACTTTTGAGAAACTTTTTCTCCAGCAATTATCAGAGTTCAGTCTCCTGAGAATATCTGACAACCAATAGGAGGAAGCAGCATCTTATACCAGGTAATATCTTACACATCAGAGGAGAGACTCAAAACAGGCATCAATCCCAAATAAATCACTCTCCGGTTGGATTTACAGAAACATTTCGTCTGTGTTCGGAGTCCTCATTAGCAGAAACCAGCAGAGGTACTGGATTTTATAGACAGGCACAGACACACCATCACACACATACACACACACACACACACACACACTGCTGGAAATGAATCAGGGCTGCCATTGGAAAGCGCGCCTTCAGATCTGCCTCAGATGTAATAATGACAAGGGAATAAAGATAAAATCTACCCATGAAAGACACAAGTATTTAGGCATTGATTAAAAAGTAGCCAGTGCTTAGCTCTGCTTTGGCAATCACACGTATAGCTTCATCTCTTAAATACTCTGAATCATTTATTCAACTCCAGAGATATTTACTGAACTCCAATTATTTGGAAGACACTGTTCGAGAAACCCCACAGTTGGCAGGCTGAGTAAGTCATAATCCTTAAATAACTTATGGTTAAAAGAGGTTGAGAATACAAGTAATACAATAAATATGTACGTATACAAATATATGCATAAATAAACAAAACAGAAAAACAAATTTCATAAAAGCAGCATAAAAATACTTTGGAATTACTAGAGCATGGTAGATTTTATTGGAGGCATTTGTTTTGGTTGTCTTATACCCATTATGCATAACGCTATGTGTTAATTAAAGTTTACATGACAAGATTTTAATTAAGAATTTTTTAAGTACTTTGTATATTCTGTATCACTATGCAAGGATTAGCAGTTAGTAGAACAACAAGGGCTTACTGGCTAAGAGAAGGAAGGTATCGGGCATTTTTAAGGCTCAACTCTTGAGATCAGACTCCTAAAGCATTAGGTGAAAAGTAGAGAAGCCGTAGATTACATCCAGTAAATTCAAACACTCTGATATTATTGGCAAAACGGCCAAACTCATTATTCGGTCACCAATCCCAAATTATGTATGTAATCATGACATATTTAGTCCAAGTCTCATTAACACTATAACAACACCTAGGAGTGAGTATCTATTGTTAGTATTAGGAATATTGCCCCGTGACATTAATTTGCCTCTTTCTTATTAAATGAAACATGCCTAAAAATATGCAATTGTTATAAATTAATAGAAATTTAATCAGATATTTATTGCTTGTACAATTGTACTTTAATAAGGAATAGCCTCATCTATATTACTTATTAAGGTTCAATAAATAGCCTTAATAACAATGCTACTAAAGCAATCATTAGACCCTTTGACCATGTCCATTATAATTAAGTCTCAACGCAATATCATTTTATTTTATTTTTTTTAAAAGATTTTATTTATTTATTCATAAGAGACAGAGAGAGAGAGAGAGAGAGAGAGGCAGGCTCCCCGCTGAGCAGGGAGCCCGATGCGGGACTCGATCCCAGGACCCTGGGATCATGACCTGAGCCGAAGGCAGACGCTTAACCATCTGAGCCACCCAGGCACCCGCAATACTCATTTTAAATACTCAGTTGTCTGTGCTCCTCGGCCACATGACTTCTGAAATCATTTTAATTCAAGATTTCTTTCTTCATCTTAAGATTTAGCTTGGGACATATTTAAAAAATCTATCCAGATGGATCAAAACAACTTGATGGATCATGTTTTCAAATGACGTCAGCGAGACACAAATACCACCAGTGTTCCCCCAAGTAAAACGCCTGGATTCTTGTCCTTGATAAAACCTCTCTCTTCAAGCTTCCTGGACTGTTTCACTGAGCTAAAGTAATAGGTGTTTGAGTTCTCAGAACTAACATCTATGGCTGCTACGTCATTAATGTTTTCCGATGAATCTCAATGCTGCAGAGATAAATGGGTTTTGTTATGGGCTGGTGGGTGCCGAGATAAACTCATGACGCAAGTAGCCCAGGCTGACCCTTCCCACAATTCTGATGGTGGGCTGGGCTTGGGGGGGGTTCTGTTGGGCGGGCTGTTTGGCCACTGTGCCTCCTTACCACCAAAGCAGCGCTGAGAACAAGACCACAGGTCGTAAAAGCCACACTCATAAGCCAAAGATCTCCAAAATTCCTTGGAGTTACGTAAAAGCTCCCAGTAGCCCTAGGAGGTAAGTGTTACCATCTACACTGTATAGGACAGAACACTGAAGTTCAGAAGCAATGTACCTACTAAGAAGTAAGCCTTGAATTGGAATCCAGAGTGCTCTGAATAGCAACAGAGCTTTTGGTCTATTTGCTACAGCGAGCTTCATCTTCCCTGAGGAAACAATCCACAGTTTTCAGGTGGGAGTCTAAGTTCATGACTGTTGGCCTCCCAGGACAATGAACACCCAAACATGGTTCCTTGGGGGCAAAAATATCTGATTTTAAAAAGCATTTTATGTAGATGCTACTCTAATAAGCAATAATTGGCCTCCTAGTTGTACTGTCCATTAAGGAACATAGTCACATGGTCATAAAATGTTCAAACCAGAAGTGGTTAGGGATATAATGAAACTCACCCCTTTTGCTCAACGTTTCCCACAGGTATCTTAAAATACAACTGTGAGAAATCATGTTTGTTTGCTTTCCCCATGTTTCCCTTTGCCAGGGCTGCTTTAAGCAAGGAAAATAGGGTCTTGTTAAAAATTTTTCAAGTGAGTAAGAAAACAGAAAGACAGAAAACAGGAAAATATCTGGTATATTAGGTTAATCTGGGAGACATTCTTATTATGGAAAATGGGAAATCTATGAAGCGTAAAGTAACCAAACTGAAGTCATTTGGAAGATTTAACCATTCCTGGTGGCGAGGAGTACTGCTCACCTCGTCTGCTTACTCTAAGTATGAGAATTTGCCTTACACTCCTCCTTTTGATACGCCTGAGAAAGCAGTCTTTAACAATCCCCGAAGTAGTTCTTTAGCATGTGATTTTTGAAGACAATAAATATGGAATAAACTGTATACAGCTCACCTAACATAGTACACTATGTCCATAGTGATATATGAATACAGAGGTTTATACAACTATATTCCACAAATGCATTTTTTAAGGTTCCATCATCCTCTCCTCATTTATCCAGTTTTTCATTAACACATATTCAACAAATATTTATTGCACATCTACCGTGATCTGAACTTATTAAAAATCTATTATTACAGAGGATATTTGGAATAAGTAGTACCACCAGGTAAAATCTTGAGACAGTTGGAAATATATCGGACTACAGAAGGGGATTCACAATTTTTTTTTAAGATTTTATTTATTTCTCAGAGAGAGAGAGAGAGAGTGCGCATAAGCCGGCAGGGGGGAATGGCAGGCAGAGGGAGAAGCAGGCTTCCCACTGAGCAAGGAGCCGGATGTGGGACTCGATCCCAGGATCCTGGGATCATGACCTGAGCCGAAGGCAGACGCTTAACCGACTGAGCCACCCAAGTATCCCAGGGATCACAATTCTTAAGTAAAACATACCTAAAGTAATCTGCCCTTGCTAAGAGATAAGCTGCATCTTTGCACTAAGGAAAACTTCCAAACACCTGAAAAACAGCCCCTCTGTTTAGACATCCTTGCTTGATATTTTGGTGTGCATGTCTCTGTAACCGAACTGGGTAGAAAATTTTTACTTGGTAGCCAGTAAGGCAAAAGAAAGTTATCAATGGATGTTAACACAAATTTCATAATTTCTGCACCTAGGGAGTAGTTAGAAACAGACAACCTTCTCACTCCCTCCCCTCCACCAGCTTGCTGGAAAGGTCTTAGCCTGACTAGACACCATGGGAAAAATGTCTTTTATGCTAGCTTTAAAGTATAAAGGGCTTTGTGGAGAACATTTAGAAAGGTATATAAGGAATAAATTACAGAAATATCCTCTCACCATGGGAGCTTTGAACATGATGCCCCCCTTCACACCTCTGCCCATCAACCTACTGCTTTCAATTGGCACTTTTTAGAAGTCTCTTTTGTACAAAAGCAACGGGATTTTTTTTTAAGAAACTTAAATAGAATCATGTTCTAGACATTTTGTCAATTAAATGTTAATGCCTTTGATGTCTTTTCATATCAGCACATAAAGATCAATCTCATTATTTTAATGATGAAATATTATTTCAAATATAGAAATATAAGAATGTATTTAATCCCTATTGATATATTTTTACCATTTTTCTGTTTCTTTGCCATTGCAAGCGATGGTTCTGAATATACAAATGCCATCATCTGAGTAGCCTTGGGAATGCATTTTTAGTGCATGGCTTTCCACAGAAGAGCTTGTTAGGAGAATTCTGAGTCACAGTCTCCAACTGTTGATAGATACTGCCGACTTTTTCCCCAAATGGCTCTGCTTCTTAGATCAGTGGTGCTGTGGAGTGCTGTTGCCTTAACATTATCACCAGCTCATGATTCTACCAATCAATATGATGGGGCCATTAACTCATTATTTGTTAATTTGCATTTCTGTGATTATGAATGTCATTGAGAAAAATTTTTATATATTTGCCATTCCTTTGTCATTCTTCCTCAAAATTGCACTTTGAAACATTCGTTCATTTAAAAAAAAAAGTTTTTTGTGTTTTTCTGGTTGATACTTTTGTAGTTCTAGTAGACTCCATAAACTCACCCAGTGTCTACTAAGCATGCTGAAGTTATTTCTCTGTCAATCTCTCACTTGCCTTTTGATGCTATTACTTGTGATAAAGAAATTCTTAATTTCTATCAAGTCAAATCTACCATAAATACTGTAGATTTGAAAGTTGCTAAGACAGTAAACCTTAGAAGTTTTAATCACAAGAAAAAAATTCTGTACTATGTATGGTGATGAATGTTAACTAGACTACTGTTGTTGTCGTTTTGCAATATATACAAATATTGATCATTATGTTGTACACCAAAAGCTAGTGTTATATGACAACTGTATCTCAATGTAAAAATATTTTATTGACTATATATTTTCTCTAACATAGAAACTTACCCATTTGCCAATATTCATTGTAGAAAGTGTTGGGACTTGGATTAGGTTTGCATTAAATATACAGAATTTTATGAGAATGAATATTTAAAAGGAAAAATGTTTCCATTTGTTCAAGTTTTCTTTTAGGCTCTTTGGTAAAGTATTATGATTTTCCTTATATATGTTACACCTCCTTGTTAGGTTTATTTTCAGATATTTTATGGAATTTAGGGGGTGGTTATTATAAATAGGCTCTTTTTTTCAGTACATTTTAAGTTGATTCTTTTTGATATGCAAGAAAACTGTTGCATATGTATATGCATCTTATATCCAGCAACTTACTGGCTTCACAAAATTTATGTCTGCAAATACTGAGAGTTTAGTCTCTTCCTTTCTGGTATCATTACTTCTGTACTTTTTTCTTATTACCTTGGCTAGGGCCTCAAGTACATTTTTTTAAAAAGATTTTATTTATTTATTTTAGAGAGAGAAAGAGTGTTCTGGGGAGGGGCAGAGAATCTGACTCCACATGAGCACAGAGCCTGTAACAGGGCTCGATCTCCTGACCTTGAGATGAAACCAAGAGTCGGACGTTCAACCAACTGCGCCACCCAGGTGCCCCTGAGTACGGTGTTGAAGACTAGTGGTGAGAATAGATATTTTTCTGTACATCTTGACTTTAGTGGGAAAGGTATTAATGATTTACCATCAAATATTTTGTTTTCTATAGGTTTCTGGTAGATAGTTGTCACTTTTTGGAAATGGGTTTGTTTTAGTCCTTAGTGAATATTTTTAAATTAAGAATGAGAAATAAATTTTATCAAATGAAGTTTTTTAGGCATTCATTTAATCAAATGGATTTTTCTAGTTAATATTCTATTTAATCTGTGAATTAAGGAACTGCATTTATCAGTTTCCTGATGTTAAACCATCCTTACATTCCTGAAAAACACGTGATGTGGTTACAATGTGATTCTTCAATTTGCTAATACTTTATTTAGATATTTGCATCTTTCTTCATAAGTGAGATTTCCCTAGAGTACATGTACCATGACCCTCACAGAAAAGGGTTGAGAAGCTTTCTTTCAGCTTCCATGCCACGGAAATTTTTATTTAACAGAGAAACATTCAGAGACCTGATTGTTAAATATAACTGGTCTATATCACCATTTGAGTTTGGTATCTTTTCTAGTATTAGCATCTATATACCCATGGTATATTTGTTGAAACAAAAAAATTAACTATTAACTAACTACAGACTTCTCTAACATACATGTTCAAACAAACTTCACAAATAAGAGCTAGTGTTACTCATATCTATATTCTTTTCCTCCCACCTCTCTTATTTCAACCACATTTCTTTAGTCCAAGCTAGCCTTCTTCCTAACACTCCATTGCAAAAAAAAAAAAAAAAAAAAAAAATCTATACAAAAGCTACAACATAAAGACAATCCAAAGCACTAGTTCTAGCTATCTTCTTCTCTGGAAGGACCTCTTCATTCCGAGTGTACTGCTGTGTCTCTGCACTGGGTTCTCTCTGTTCTGAAAAGCCAGGAAGTGGTCTGGAGGAGGAAGAAAGAGATTGAAGGAAAAGAATGATACGAACTCAACCACACTAAATGCAATGTGGTACCCTGGATTGAATCTAGGAAGAGAAAAAGGAAACTAGTGGAAAAAACAGGTGAAATCCAAATGAAGTCCATAGTTAAGAGTACTGTACCAGTATTAATTTCTTAGTCTTAACAAATACACCATGGTTATACAGGTGTTAACACTAAGGCAAATGGGAGAAGGATATAAGGGAACTCTTTGTGCAAGTGTTCCATAACCTAAACATTTTTCCAAAATAAAGTATTTATATAGTTTTAGCCATAGATTTTGATAAGAAAACAGCAACTTTTAAGCTTAGTAGACCTGGAAAGAGTTTCAGTGTCAGCTTCTCTACCATGCATCATTCTACATCTTCCCCCACCAAGAGCCCAACGTTGCATTATTTATTTATTCCGTGCCTATGAAGCATAAGTTTTCCATGTTGATGGAAGAGGCTGTGGGTATGTGTGCATTCACATATGCATGTCTGAGTGGGTCTGCAGATACCTCTTCAGAGATAAAGGGGCAGGAACAACAGTGATTCTAAAAATAAGGCGATGGGCTACCAAGTACTCAGCATTATTTCTGTGTGAAGTTCTATGCTGAAAACTTTACAGGTATAATCTCATTTCATGCTCACAACAGCCCTGGAACTTAGGTTTAGTAGTTTAAAAGTGAGGGACCAGGCTCAGAAAAATAGGTCATGGGCCCAATTCACAGTGTCACTAACCTCCACAGTTCCAACATTGATCTCTTTCTGACTTCAGAGATCACGTGCTAAAATGCCACTCACTTATGGTCCTTACTTACGATGATCACAATGCAGTTGAAACTTCATTTAAAAAAAACCAAAAGATTGGTGCTTGACTTAATAATCTGGTTACGAAGGGTCATTGAAGTCCAGTGCCACCACTAACTATGTGATGATACAGAAGGCAAAATGCCTCTACAGCTTTCATTTTTTTCATCTGTAAATGGAGGTGATACTCACAATTCTACAGAACGGGGAGGAGGATTAAATAAGACAACGTAAGTGACCTAACGCAACACCCAGTACTCAACCGGGTACTCAACACACCTTAGTTTCTTTCCCGCAGCCCCATGTTTTCATTGCCTTACTGGTATATCTAGAAACAGTGGCATTTTTCCATTCTTGTTTGTTTTTAGTTATACTTTAGAAGCTAACAGAAACCTTGTATTTGGGGTGTCTGGGTGGCTCAGTCGGTTAAGCGTCTGCCTTTAGTTCAGGTCACCCCGCAGCAGGCTCCTTGCTCAGTGGGGAGCCAGCTTCTTCCTCTGCCTCTGCTACCCCCATTTGTGCTTTAATAAATAAATAAAATCTTTAAAAAAATTCAAAAAAAGAAACCTTATATTTAATAATAAGAATTTATATAATATTGATAGAGCACTAGGCACTGCTCTATGATATATAACATAAATTTAGATATATATATAAACAAATATACATATGTAAACATAGAATATGGACTGTTGTATAATATGTAATACATACATATGTGCAGACATATATAATAATGTACATATATATTCACATAATTCTCAGAGTAGCTGGATGAAGTAGATATTGTTATCCAATTTTACAGATGCGGAACTAAATAACAGGCTCTTAATCAAATGCTGGTAAGAAGCAGGTCCAGGATTTGAACTCAATCAGGCTGGCTGTTGAGTCCAAGCTAGTAGCCACTTCCCACTGTTTTTAAATCTGCTCTCTTGATGAGAACATTTGGTATGGATTTTAAAAGCCATAACATTATTACACCTAAGATACCGTGATGCCATGTGATAGAAAGGGAAGCCAGAAACTTAAGTACCAAAAACTTTCAAGCTGCATTTCCCGTGAGGTGTGTACAGCTTTCTGTTCAGCTCAAGCTGAGAACATTCGGAATACCTAATTCCTTAAAAAAGGTGGGACATATTCTTTAATTGATGTGATTAATGTAGGAAGTATTTATGAATGTCTCATAGCTGAACTGTCCGTGTCCTTATTGACAGAATGCCAATGGAAGTCATTACTGGCTAAGGAGTGACAATTGCTGAGTGATGGTTAGAAAACCACATGATGAACCCTAGCCTTGCACTTGATTGAAATGACAGATGTTAAAATGACATTATTCTGATTGCTCTGGGAAATGCATCTGAAAGAGGTCAGGAGTGCAGACAGTTTTACCTTAGGTCATCATTAACTCAGGTTCATGGAGATAGTTTCAGACATAATCAAAAGAATTAACATGGTTTGGTCTGAATCCCCTCAACTTTATATTTTACTGCCTTTCAAGGGGGCGGGTCTTTTGTCAGAAGATAGGAAGAACAGTGGGGGTGGGGGTAGGAAATGCAATTCCAAATTCAGGTATAAAATACTTTATATTTTAAATAAATCTTTAGCTTGCAAAGTGCCAACCTGCTATCTGTGGAGTCCAAAGTCAGCACTTTAACCAGATCATGCTCTAACCATTGTACAGGTGTTTTCTTTAATTCAAGTGCACAGAATGGGTAATTACCATTCCCAATTCACAGTATGTTCTTATTGTCCACGTGTGTGGCTGCTTTGTACTTATTTAGTTGGCCATTTATTTTATTTTTCATTTTTTTAAAAGATTTTATTTATTCATTTGAGACACAGAGATAGAGAGAGAGAAAGCATGTGTACAGGGAGAGAGGCAGAGGGAGAGGGAGAAGCAGGCTCCTCGCTGAACCAGGAGCCTGATGTGGGGCTCGATCCCAGGACCCTAGGATCATGACCTGAGCCAAAGGCAGATGCTTAACCAACTGAGCCACCCAGGCACCCCAAGTTGGCCATTTATTTTAAATAAAAGAAGGACCTGTAACTCCACTATTCAAGGGCGAAAAAAAGCAAAGTTCTTGACAAGAACCAAAAAACAGCTCTGTGATCTTCCAAGTCCCTCCCCCTAGCTCTCCGAAACTAAACATCACCTTGAGTTCCCTGATCACCAGCCCCTAACTTTCTCTTTGTGTGATTTTTATTCTATATTTACTCCTTAAAAAATTAACATTTTCATATTACTGTTTTTCACTTTATGAGAAGGTATCATGGCATATATAACCTTCTGGAACTTTTTCTACTTCATATATTGCTAAGATATGCCTATATTTTTTGCATGACACTACACTGCATTTATTTTCAGTGCTATAGAGTTCTATGCCCAAAGTTTGTACATCTACTCTTCCCCTAAAGGTAGTACATTGCTTTCAGGCTGTTTTTAATCCCTGCTGTGAACACTGATGCCACAAATATTACTTTGCCCTATATATGCAAGTGTTTCTCTGGAATATGTGTGGATTCCTAGGTGTGGAATTGCCAGGTCACAAGTAATGAGAGTTCAACTTTAAGAACACTCATTTTCCCAAGTGATCGTGTCAACCTTTATATCCACTCATAATGCATGAAAGATCCAGTTGTTCTAAGCCCCCCAACACTTGATATCTGTCAGATATTTTAATTTTGCCAACTGAATGGGTAAAATGGTCTCTTGATTTAAACTTAAATTTTTTCCCTGATCATTAGTGATGATGAACATCTATTCACAAAGGAAGAAGTCACTTCTAAGTGACAAGAGTAGCAGTTCTAGAAATTTAATTTTTTTAAATTTAGTTATGGACAAATTTCAGTTAAATATGAGTTAACCACAAAAGGAAATCTGGTACCCAAGGCAGGGGTGGGGAGAGGGGAGATGATTCCTACCTTCTTAACAGATCAATCAGGAAATTACTGGAAGGTTCATAGAAACTTCTTTGCTAGATAAAACCTCTCCTGAATTCCCTTATCTCTCACCAGCAGCATAAAAAGTTAGTAGCCTTTTGTGTATTTTTTGTTTTTCTCTGTATCTTGATTTCATATGTCTGTATGTGAAGAATTCTGAGACAGGCTGAAAATCAGGGTCTCTACAGCTGGGTCGAGCCCCCATGCAGAATTCCAACGCTCTTAGATAGCTAGATATCCTGAAGCAGCATCACTGTCCTGGGAATTTTAACCTTAAAATGTTTACAATCCACAAATTTTCTGAGCTATGGAAATATTTCATTATACTTTATTAATTTAGATTAAGGGCCAGCAGAATGTTCTGAAAAAGAGTAAACATTTTAGGATCTGCATGCCAGACGATCTCGGTTACAACTACCCAGCTCTTCCTTTTCACAAGACAGGAACCACAGATAATACAGACATGAATGAATGTGATGATGTTCCAGTAAAACTTTATATAAACACATAGTGGGCTAGCTTTGGCCCATGGATCATAGTTTGCTGATTCCTATTTAGTTCACCAGATAGCCTCATGGCCCTGTAGATCCCAAATATGTTACTAGTCTATCTACTAGCACAGTACTCAGTCTTTTAAAATAATCACTATGTATTGAACACATCCTTTCTGCTATCGTCTGTTGCAGTATATTGACTGTACTGTAATATGCATTTATGTCTCAGGCTATTTCTTTCTAAGTAGCAAGAAAGCTACATCTCAACTTTTCCTCCTTTCTTTTTTTCCTTCCTTCCATCCTTCCTTCCTTCCTTCTTACATTCCTTCCTTCCTTCCTCTTATCCACCCAACCATCCATCCATCCATCCATCCAACCATCCGTCTTTCCCTAACTCACTCAATCATTCATCATGTGTTTGTTCATACATGCAACATTTAGTGGGTGACAGCTGAGTGTCAGGCATTGAACTCAGATTTTGTCATTGTCCTCAGGAATTATACAACAAAGCCAAGAGAGATATAAAAACACTTGAATTCGGTAAATCCTAGTACCCAACACATGGTTCACCTCTGAGCTTGTTAAAAGTTCAGAATGGCAGACCCCAGCCCAGACCTACTGAATCACAATCTGCATTTAAAAAATTTGCCTATGTGTGCATGTTAAAGCTTGAGAAGCCCTGTAAAATAGTACTGTCACAGATGCGTGGACAACCAGTGCCATCATGGGGCATAAGGGTAGCAGAGGTCACTTCTCCCCAGCTGGAGCGGGTTTTTTTTAGCTATGTTTCATAGGGGATGATGGCTGAGCTCAGTCCTATGTCAGGTACAGATGTGTGCCAGGGGGCTAAGAAGTAAAGGCAACCTAGGAAAAAGGGAAGTAAGCCCTGACCTTGCTATAGTCCTGAAGCAACTCAGTGCTCTTGGAAACCACAGGGAAGTCATGGTGGGTGAGAGATATCTCAAGACAATACGGGAATGTGTGTGTGAGTAATAGTCTGGCCAACCACTGGGTCACTTGGGAACTGGGAATCTATTCTATGGGTCCATGGTTTACTCCTAGCTGCAAATGAGAATCTCTTTGGGAACTTTAAAATCAGATACCACCCTTCCAGACTCTGATTTAATTGGCCTGGGGTGAAAAAAATTTTTTAAGTTCCTCAGATAATTCAGATGTGCAGAGTGGGTTTGGACCACTGTTTAGGGCATTGGGAAGACTGTGACAGGTATTACCTAAGAGAACAGGGTGATCTGATCATTCTGTTGGTGTACTGAAGTCACACAGGAGAGACAGTGTGGGGGTGAGCCAGGGCGAAACTAAAGCAACCAGGCAGATGGTGTAACTGCAAGAGAGTGGGCTGGGGTCACTCCACAAGGAACAGTGGGGCCAGGGGAAAGCTGAAGAGCATATGCCCACCTGAATGCATCGAGGCACAAATTTGAAACTCAGCTTGTCTATGAGCCAGATTTAACTAGAGGATCACCAGTGTACAACCCCTGGCATAATAATGCAATAAGGAAATTAAAAGGTTAAGAAGACAGCATTAATGGACTTTGAAAGTTACCTAGAGTAGCAGAGGAAAGAAGGGAAGTGAGTTAAATGAATGGTGCTCCCATTCACAAAAGTAGGGACCAAAACAAGGAGGGAAAAGGTTGCGGGGACAGATTGAAGTCCAGTTTAGGGCATGTTGAGTTTGAGGTGCTTAAGGGACTTGAAACAGACGGTTAAATATTCCCCTTGTGCTTTGCTGGAGATTTGGGGTTGGAATTAGATTAAGGAGTTGCCAATGTATAAATGTTGGCTGACGCCAGAGGAATGGCTGAGAATCTCTTGAAGGGACAGGTACGCTTAACAGAGGGAAACACCAGCATTTAAGGGGCTGAAAGAAGCCTACCAAAGGCTGAAGGAGAACGGTCAGTGGGGTGAAGAGCAGCAAGGGGGTTGTGATGGAACATGGGCCAAGAATGAAGACGGAGAGAGGGTCTGCTTTACTCCACGTGTATAAGGGCTTTCTTTGTTACATGCTTTCTTAATATTGTTCTTAATATGAGAGATACAGCCTAATTAGCTCATTATACTATCCTCCAATCTGGAATACTCCAAGACCCATAGAATTTTAGAGTAGTAAAGACCAGAGACTGACCTACCATGAACTTCCCCAATACACCTTCCATACTTTTCCTTACAAATGGATGTCAGATCCCAATTTAACATTACCAATACATGCCATTCCCTTACAAAGAGCTCTCATATTATGCAAAAATCTACAAACCTAAAAATTGTAATATTTATTGAAGACTAATGGACATACAACACTAGACACTGTGGATGACAAGCCTGGTTCAACACTTATCTAATAACTTCATGTACTAGGCATTAGGGATTTCAAGAAGAGTGAAACTGGGTTCCAGGTCCTTAAGGAATGCATAACCTAGTGGTGGATCACCAAGAGCCTTCCATAGAATATGTCAAGTGCAGCAATGGCATGCACTTGTGTGAGGACAGCTGCCTGGCCTGACCTCATCTGACCTGGTCTGAGTTTCTGGCAGTGGCAAACATCAAAAGCTTTCTGGAAGACATTGTACCTGAGCTGAGTGATCAGGGGGATATGGAATAAGGCAAAGAAAAGAGGGTAAGAGTCTTCCAGGCAGTGGGAATGAGATGAGCATGGAGGGCTGTGTGTGGAATGAAAGGCAGTCTGATATCAATGGGAGGCTCACTTGGCTGACCAAGAGACTGGAGAAAAAGTCCACTGGATCATTTGATGTGTTAGCCCAGTAAGCTGGGATTAATCAAATCAAATGTATCAATCTTAGTACCCTTGTTCACACAAAAGCTAATGCAGAAATCCATTAAGTGAAGGAAGATAGAACTTTCAAGTTAACACACCCATAGCTCAATGTTATAATTTGCATTATTGGTCAATTTCTGGGGTGTCTGTGGAAGATGAACTTGAAGGGGCAAGACCAGAAGCAGGGCAATCAATTAGGCTGTTGAAACTTTCCTTGGGACAAAGGATGAGGTTCTTAACTAGAAGAGTTGTAAGAAGGCCAGGAGAGAGGGAAGGTCACCAAATAAAAATGGCGGGTGGGGAGGCAGGACTTTATGACTGATCGATATAGAAACTGGGAAGCAAAGAGGAGTCCCAGAAGACGTCCACGTTTGGCTCAAGCAAATAAATATGAAACACTGCCTAGAAAAACTTCTAAGTGAGTCAGCAAGACAAATGTGCACAAAAAGAACACAAAGCAGGGCACCATGGGACAAGCGTGACAAAAATGAGGAAGAGAATCATTTTCCTCCACAGAAAAAAATAGAAATAGGCTTGCATTTGCTCAGAAGAGCTGAATGAAAGCAAAAAGGCAAAAAAAGAAAAAAAAAAAACAAACCTGAAACAGGGTTCCCTCGTTTTATTTTATAACCATGTAGTTTCAAACACTACACTCTAATGAAGAGGGTGAAATAGGTTCAAAATACTCAGACTGTTGGCTTGCAAGTGTCATGTACAAACTTTCATTCTGATTAATATAATTGAAGTGTTAAGTGTGTATCTGGTAAATTGCAATCAAATCAGTAAAATGTTATTCAATTTTTGAACCAATCTGTCAGAAGTTCAATGGGTAATCTGCCAACAGTGAGTTGAATTGACACAGTGTAAGTGTACATATGACTGTTTAATAAACAGGTAAAGTGAGACATTGAAAAATTCAATCCCTTGATGAGGGAGAGTCAATACTTGACTATCAAATAGACCACCAAGGTCGTAATAAACCAACCTGATGTTGTCCCTGGTGACTCCTTTGTAAAGTGGAACAGATTTAATTAAGTTCTAAATCAACGTATTGAGAGGCACCCAGGTAGGTAATAAAAAATTCACTATTTCATTCTATCCTAATTCGCCACAAATGTAGATATAGACTCAAAAAAATCTTGAGACTCTCCATAGGGTTCATTCTGCCGAATATAAAGCATAGTTTCCAGCACAGTACGTTAATTAATAAAGAATTCCTGTCCATGTCTCTATTTTTCCAAGCCAGACATGTCAACAGTAAATGCCCCACCCCTGCCTTCCAATTCTGCTTTCCCCAATCTCCCCTTCCTCTTCCCTATCCCATCCACGTCTCCAGCTCCTCCTAGTTCTCCTTGGCATCCAGGCTTTAAAATAGGGACATGGGGAAGTACCCTGACCCCTCTGAGAAAATAGCATTTGCAACATTATTCAACAATAAACACCAGTAACTAGTCACTGAGTTTCCCCTCCATGCCAGGAAGATGATGATGAAAAATGCAGTCAGGACCCTGCCTTCAGGGAGCTTACAGCCTAGTATGGGAAAAACCAATCAAAGTAAAAGTATTAAATGCTATGAAAGGAGGAGTGCAGGGTCCCAGGAAAGCCCACAACACAGGTGCCTGGCCCAGTCCTACTGGGAGGGGTGTGGGTGTGTGTGCATGAGAAACTTCTGAAGAGATTAACTACTAAACCTAAATATTTTCTGCACAGATGTGATGATACTACTCACAAGAGAGGTTTGGGGTTTTGTTGGTTTTACAGTAATAATTATGATTATTTTCATTAAAGCCTCTTCACAAAAGAACCACAGTGTTAGGTGTAAAGGGAAGTTCTGAAGGAGCTGGTTTGTTCCCTTGGGTGAGAGAAAAACATCCCAACAGCACCTACTACATGTCAGGAACTGTGGAGGGCCATTTTTAAAATGTGACTGAATTCAGTCCTCCAACTCTGAGATATGTCTTACTATTCCCACTTGCAGATAAAGAAACCAAGGCTCTGAGAGTAAAGTGACTTGCCCTGTGTCACACAGGGACTCGTTTGCAGGGCTGCCTGCTCCCAAAGCCCACACTGCGCTCCCTGGTCGCAGTGGGCACGACGGGGTGGGCCCTTTGATGGGGGCGCTGTCACTAATGCAGACAGGTGGAATTCAGATGAAATGACAACCTTCTCAAAAACCAACTTTGCTGCTTAATAACGCGACTTTTTCATAAGTTAATGTAACTTTTAACTGACAGCTCCTTAAACACGAGGTAACACATGCCTAAAATTTGGAAACGATTGTCATCTTTATTCAACTTATGGGATTCTCATGGGGGAAGGGCGACGTTAATCTATTAGACTTTCTGAACCCCCAAAGAAATCTAATACGAGAGACCCGAATGTCTGAATCACATGAGTGGACACTGGAACAACAAATTGTAATTCATGATGTTTAAAGCTATTCGTAAGTACGACCATTAAATCATAAAAAATGTTTTAGACAGCTAAAGATTATAGATAGAGCTGAAAAATGTTCAGACAATGTTGAGGGCTGGTAGTTATTACCTACCTAGTAGTAGGGGAAAGGCAGACCAATTGCCTAGTCTATTTAAGAAATATCTATTACTTAAACCTTTAAATTGATTTTGGTAAGTTAACATGCCTATCACACTATGCTTTGTTCTACAAATGACTTGCAGAACTCATGGCTCACTTCTAGTAAATGTAGGATTTCTTAGTTTATCATTTGTGTGCCAATTTCACTGCTGTATACATTTTTCCTTAACCTCATTTTCCTTCTTTTTTTTTAAGATTTTATTTATTTATTTGAGGGAGAGCGAGATCAAAAGAGAGAGAGATAGCATGCCTGTGCATGAGCAGGGGGAGGGGCAGAGGGAGAGGGAGAAGCCGACTCCCCGCTGAGCAGGGAGCCCGATGCGGGGCTCGATCCCAGGACCCTGGGATCATGACCTGAGCCGAAGGCAGACGCTTAATGACTGAGCCACCCAGGCGCCCCCATTTTCCTTATTTCAAATTAATCTTGTTTTTATGGAGTATATGCATCCTTTCTGTCGCAAGGAGAGTATACGGGAATACAGTAATTTTTATATCGATTATCTACTTGGGTGCCACAGTAAATAAGATACTATAGCTAAATTTTCAGTAAGTATTTTCTAACCAATCACTCTTTAAAAGCCAAATTATTTACTATGAGTGACATAGGGGAGGGGAGAAGCAGGCTTGGCAAAGGGCAGGAACTAAGGCAGCTGTGGAGGACCAAGAGGCAGGAGGCAGTGAAACGATCTTTTCAACAAGAACAGTCTGGCCAGGACAAACAGACGTTGGCATGGAAGGATGGCTGCAGGATACTGGCCGCCACTGGACACTGTCCCCCCTGAACACTGACACTACTGATTGCATGAATTCACATCAACCCTGTGCCTTTTTGGGATTCACTCAAAAAAGACATCCTAGGTAGGACCAACGCCACGTACTCACCTTCCGGTTGCCTGAGGTGGGAGAAATGGGTACCCCCTGCCCCGAGCAGGGACTTTTGCTGGTGAACACTGCTGCCACCAGGGTTCATTCCATTTAGGGGGTGCCAGAGCTCTACGAGCGGGTTAGCATTTTAAATATTACCACAGAATCACAGATCCGTCCTGCTGGATGCAGACTTCTGAATTCCATCAAGAGTCAAATCTTTCTGACATTCTCGTGAACAAGAAGATGCTGGGCAGCCAGAAAGTTGATCAGTCTCACTACAAGACTTGAATGAGATAGCCAAAGAGTCCTCTTAGCTCACAGGTATCTAAGCAGGATGGACCATTTTGTACATTACTGGGGGGAATACGATGCAATTTGGGGAATAAAAACAGACCTCCGCTGGACAGGAATCAAGGAGTTGAAGGGCCCGTGGCTGAAGATTCCATCAAATACTTATTAACAGTCATCTCAAAGCTTCAACTGCGGCTCTGTGTATTTGACCAAGAGGTCATTAATGAGTAGGTGGCTTAGCAGTGGGCCCTTTCTTATGCCTGGCAGGCCTTTAGTTTCACAATTTGAAAGGAAGGAGAGGGAGAAGAAATAATATTGCTCCCCATAATTATGCAAAGTACCAGCTCCAATGTATGGAAAACCACCTTCTCCCCTGACAGAGTTCAGGCTGCAGTGTCTCTGGGAATTCACGTTTGTCCTGGAGAACTCCAGGTATGTGTATGGAGTTTAACTGTTCTACTGGTGCCTGATGTAACTGCAGCAGAGATATCTAAGCAGGAGTATCCTTAAAACTTCTGTCTCTTGCAGAGAGCGCTCAATAAGACTTGTCATTTACCAAGGTATCTTCAATGCACGCGCCCTTAACAAAAGGTTCCCATACAGTGGTGCCACTGGCCAAAGTTTTCAGGAAACAACAATCTCCAGTAACAATGGCTCAAAAGCTGTTCAGAACTCTTTTCCTTTGCCTTCCTCTACTGAATGGGCTCAAGGACGGACGTATCACCTTCTCAGTTGCCAGTGCACCCGGGGGTGGCCATGAATCACAGTCCTGGCCAATAAGTAGCTGCCAAGCCCTGGGGTGAACGTTCCCTATCAAATAAAATGAAAACGTGTGCTCGATGACAGCACTTCTCTCACCCATTCTCTTTCTTCCTGCCTAGAGCAAGGACTCAATATCTTAAATCACAGCAACCATCTTGCATGTTTGGGAACAAGAGTCACAAGACGTGGATGACCGAGTAGGAAGTTCTAATAAACCTAGCTCACTGATGGCACCATTGGGCCACGGACCCACTCCCGGGCTATTCACCTCAGATATCACGTTGCATGAAGCACATTCACCCTGACACATTGAAGCTCCTGAGTAGGGGATTTTGTTACTTGCAACAAAATGCAATCCTAACTGTGCGGCGTCCCTAGGTTTTTCTAACATGGGTGACTCTTGTGATAGTAATGTCCCTGGCAACAGCTCAGTAGCATACTTATTTTAGAGAGAGTGTGTGTGGCCATGAGTAGGGGGAGGAGCAGAGGGAGAGAATCTTCAAGCAGACTCCCTGCTAAGCGCCCCTTATTTTGTTTTATCTGGCTTGTTTTGAGCTGCTCCCAATTGTAAACTGGAAAACAAGGAGTAAGAAAGTAAAATCAAACAGGGCGCCTGGGTGGCTCAGTCAGTTAAGCGTCCAACATTTGATTTCAGCTCAGGTCATGATCTCAGGGTCATGAGATTGAGCCCCACATTGGGCTCTACACTGGTGTGGAGCCTGCTTAAGATTCTCTCTCTCTGCCCTTCCTCACCCCTGGGTGCACGCTCTCTCTCTCTCTCTCTCTCTCTCTCTCCCAAAAAAAAAAAAAAGAGAGAGAGAGAACTTTTTCTTTCAGTTTTTTGTTTTTATACAAATTATTTTTAATTACACAAACTATATGATTAAAATATAGTGATAAGGGCGCCTGGGTGGCTCAGTTGGTTGAGCGACTGCCTTCAGCTCAGGTCATGATCCTGGAGTCCCTGGATCGAGTCCCGCATCGGGCTCCCTGCTCGGCAGGGAGTCTGCTTCTCCCTCTGACCCTCCCCACTCTCATGTACTCGCTCTCTCTCATTCTCTCTCTCTCAAATAAATAAAATCTTTAAAAATAAATAAATAAATAAAAATACTTTAAAAAAATAAAATAAATAAAATAAAATATAGCGATAATAAATTTAGTTCCACTGATGGTGAAAATTTTTCAAATTGTTTTTCTTCTTAACATTAATCATACTTTGAGACTGCAACCCATTACTATAAACCAATAATTTCATTCTTTTCATATTGTACCCTCTTAAAACTTCATTGTCTCCCTGAACTTGGTCAAAGTTATGATCAAAACTATTGCAGAAATCTGTTTTGACTTTAAAAATGATTTTTTCCAACAACTGAGATACAGAAAATATGAATCAAGCCTTGTCATTTAGAAAAAAAATGCATTTTAAAAACATGTTTTTCAATTCCTGTACTTCTAGTTTTATTTGATCAAAATGTTTCCCCTTATAACACCTTGTAGTCTTAATGCCTGTTTGCAGTAGCTTTTAAATGGGAAAATTCTGTGGTCTTCTCTTGGAACCCTGAAAGAGTTCTGGGTGTCAGTCTAAAGACCGAAGGGCAAAATGGCTTCTCTGTCAGAAGGCGGCTGTTCAATACCAATAGTATACAATAAGAAAACATAAAGGAATTAATGGTCCTGAGTTTTTTGTTTTCGTTTTTATTTTCAATGATGTGCTTGTTATTTTAGAACAATTTGATTTCATTAAATGGAGGGGCAAAAACTCAGTTTGTTGTGTGCCTTAATTCATTATAGCTTATAAACAACCCAGGCCAAGTCCAACATGGATATATAGTAGGAGATATATATGATTCGCGTCTAAGTTGAAATTTCTCAGACACTCACTGCAAAGAAGACTAGAGTCTCCATTTGGAAGTTGAATTTGGCTGATACATCTGCTAACATTTGCAATCAACGAAGGCCCGCTGTTAAGTAGTAAATTTAAAAGGGTCATCCTGAATTTTTATCTCCAACTGTGCTGATATATAAATTATTCACTTAACAGCACCTTATTTGTTTCATTGAGGAAAGAAAACAGGAAATACATCCCACTTTATTTCAGGTTTTAGGATTCAGGTGCAATTTCCAAATTTTATAAAATTAGCTCCACATTATTAATGTCTCCTTCATCTTACAGAACACAGAGCCGTCTCATGCTTAGAACACATGGAGGAAACAAAGGGAAAGAAACACACCTAGGCTGAAGGCATCACGTGAACAGATGTACCTGTCAGACCAGGTGCGACAAATAGAGCTGAAATTCCTAGTTAGGAATTTGTTCCCAAAAATGACTCTGGCTTTCAAATTCCAAAAACTTATCTATTCTTAAATCTTCCAAGGTAGTTCACCCATAGGGATTCCATGAGAAAGAAATCCATTTACCAACTGTAAAACAGTATTAAGAAGTGTCCAAATGTAGTTGTTTATTGACTTTCAAGCTTCTCTACAAACTTAGTATCCCTAATCAAAGATAAATTAGGAAAAGACTACCATATTGGGGGGGGGGGAGAAAAAAAAGAGAATGAGTATGTTCATAAGGACGAGACTGGTAGTAAAACAAGAAAATATCAAGAATAGAGGCCTAGAAGTAAAATTCCTGGATCCAAATTTAGCTGTAGTATAATGGTTCTCAACCATGGTCAAGATCAAGAGCCTAAGCAATACATGGGAACTTATTTAAAATGTAAATTCTCAGGCCCAACCCCAGACCTACTTAATTAGAAACTCTAGAGATGGTGACCAGCAACCTGTTTCAGCAAACCTTTCGGGTGATTTTGGTCCTTGTTAGGGTTTAAGAAGCACTGACCTAGTATTTATCAGCTATACATGATCTTGACCATGACAATAATTTTGAACCTTGGTTTTTCTCATTTATAAAAGTGGAGGGGAAGGAGTACACAACAGTCTCTCTCTCTCTCCCTCTCTAACTCTAAGAGGTCAATGAGTTTTAGCTCTAGATAAGCCATTATGGATTTAAAGATAACAATGTTTTTAAGTGATTACTTTGTGTAGATTGGTGTGAGGACATATTTCTTTTCTGTACACAGTGATTTCACATACATTATGTCATTTTACCCTCATTTATGCCCTTGAGATAGGAAAGGCAGGAATTATAGTCTTCTTTCCACCTATATCCAATAAATATTAATTACCCAGCCACCATGTGCCCAGCTGTATGCTAGAGGCTGAGATAGGATGTGAATGAGATAAAGGCAGCCCTATCCTCCAGGAGCTGACATTCTCTTTTAATTCAACTCAACCAATGAGACACACAGTTCCTCATAAAATCTGTCATAGCAGTGAGAGGGCTTATTGAAAATATAGATTCTTTTGGCCAGACTTCCTAAGAATTAAATTCATTCATATTAAGCTGGAGCCCTGGAATCTGAAGCACTGAAACTTTACCAGATGATACAGATATGTGTGGTCCAGGAAAAACATGGAGAAAAGCCAACCAAGCACATGTATCCACGTGTGTAAGAACAAGTCCTTATGAAGCAGGATGAGTCTCATCATGGGAGGAATTCAGGAGGATATGGGAGGAGACCATTCTGTGACCAAGGGATCTCTACCAGGCTGATCTCCAAGGATTACACATCAGTGGTTTAAGAACAACCAAGACAGAAAAGCAGAAAGTGGTTTTTGTCTTTGTCACTCAGGGTTCCTGACTTATGAAGGCCACCATCTTGAATGCTGCCATCTGCTGTGACAAAAAGAGAAATCTCTGAGGGCTTTGCACCAACAATTAAAGGTGTGGGTAGGAAACAATGAGTGCCCCTTCCTTTCACAAATGTCCATCCAGTATTGGACATGTGACTCTTACCTACATAGGGGCTGATAAATGCAATCACACCCCCAGAATTAGACAAGAACAGGGAAATCCATGAACAGCATCATCTTGAAATCATTTTGGCCATGACAAAACCAAGCTTTAGCAATAAATAACTTCCTCAGAGTAAGAATCAGTAAATACCTCGAGAAAGATTCATTCTCCAGTGTTTCCTATAGCATCCATTACAAATGAAACTAAAACTCCAGCCCATCTCTAAGGACTCTGGTAAGAGACTGAATGAATTCAATACATCCGCTTTTTGTGAACCCTGTTTTAGGAGCTGGGGATTGAAAGATGAATAAGACATCAATCTCGTCTCCAAAGAACACACACTCCCCTGGAAGGGACAGTCACAGCACAGTAAATATAGGACACCTCAGACTGTAATGAGTAATGGACCAGAAGGATGAATGTGAGAACTAAGTGGCATCAAACCACAATAAGGGAAATTAATTCTGCAGGGTGAGTAAGGGAAGGGTCATAGAAGACTCCATATTTGACGTGAACCTGGAAGAATAAGCAGAAGTTTTGCTTTAGGAAGAAAGGAGAAGAACACTCCAGGCAGAGGTGACAGAATAGATATACAGCTGAGGGCCTTATTTTAGGAATTGGGAGGAGCCCTAGATATTTTTTCTGTAAGGTATCCTAAGAGCAAGAGTGTCAGAAACATTCAAAGTACTTTGGTTTCAGAGTGAAGGACCTAGAATGGTATACCAAGGAATTTTTCCTTTTCTTTTCCCAAATTGAGATGTTGATTAAAATTTTTAAGTAGCATAGTAATATTTGGATTAGAGAGAAAATTGAGGCAATACAGGAAGAATGGGGCCAGAAAGAATTTAAGATGATGATTGCAGGCTAGATCAAGAAATCACAGTAAAGACAGGGACTCTGGTTATCTGGGCCAGTAATCCTAAAATCACAAATGATCTTCTAAGACAGATATTAATATCAAACAAAAAGACCATGAACATGGATAGAAAGGGACATAAAACGTCTATGCAAGAACCAGCCGTACAAATGTTTGAGGACTCAGGTGATCAGACATGAGGGTAAAAGAGGGCAGGTAAGGTGGTCTACAATATTCATGAGCCCATTAGAATGTTCCAAATAACCTCCATATTACAGGATTTGAACTGGACAACACCCAGACTAAGGGTCTTTAGAGATCTTTTGAACAAAAACCCATCATGTGATAAAAATGCAAGTGCAAAAATGCTTGTATAAGGACCAATTCATTCAGATTTTAGCAGACTCAGTTCTAAAATCCAGGTCCAATAATAATTTTATCATAGACTTGGTTTGCTTTATGTAGATGTGATCCCTAAAGTAGTCTTCACAGCAATGGTTCTTTGATTGCCTTTGGCCTCCACTCATAGTCAAGTCCCTGTGACCAAGGAGGCTTTCCCTATTTCCTCCTGCAAAAAAAGTAGTTTAGAGGATTCTCATAGGAGCCATCACTTCCTGTGAGTATGTGTACAGAAGAATGTACGTATTCAAAAGCTCAAAGACTAAGAGTTTTGATGAGTAATGATGTAGAAAATCCTTAATAGTTGCTTATACCATCACCTCTTGATTATCCTGTAATGGATGATCTAATTTCCATGTTATCCATGCTCTCTGTGTTTGTTTTTCTTTTTCTTTTTTTTTTTTTTTTTTAAAGATTTTTATTTATTTATTTATTTGACAGAGAGAGACTGTGAGAGAGGGAACACAAGCAGGGGGAGTGGGAGAGGGAGAAGCAGGCTTCCCGCGGAGCAAGGAGCCCGATGCGGGGCTTGATCCCAGGACCCTGGGACCATGACCTGAGCTGAAGGCAGACGCTTAACCGACTGAGCCACCCAGGCGCCCCTGTGTTTGTTTTTCAAAAGAAGGCTTCAGCAGAGAGGAAAAGACATTTTTGCAGTCAATTCTTCAATTTGCTAACAGTTGGCATATGTATGAAACAGGATCCTGGCATCTAACTAGTGTCTAAACTCCTCATTGGAAAAAAATCTAATGGCAGCTGTGGCATCTGTAGGCTTCCTCTTGTTCCCTAAAATGGGAGAACAAAGTATGAAAAATTTGATAAGATACAGAAGCAATTTGATACTTTTCATAAAATATAAGTAAGTCCATGAAGCCGGCATCATGTGGCGCCAATAACTAGAGCAAATGTTAAAATTCAACATGGAGACGTGTCAAACCCATGCAATGACCCATGCATTTAAATAGTAAGGGTTAAAAATTGGTGGTAACAAACTCGAAGAGTCTTCCCTACCATGCTGGTCCCTTCCCATAGGCAATTTCAGCCATGCCACAGGAAGAATTACCACCTACGTATAGTTGCTTTAAAATTTTCTGTCTCTTCTGAACTTCACGTCTGATTTGCTTTTTGTGAGGAAAATCAGACTGGATTTAAAATTTAAATCTCAATTTAAATTAAGGGACATTGCCATCAGCCAAAAGTTCTATGAGTATCATACCTCAGTTTCTTCAAAATGACCACCTCTCTTCCATTAGGTAAAATCATTTCTACCTCTGAAAAATGCTTGAGGTCAGCAAGGAAGGACAGAGAGCTGAGAAACTCAAGTTGAGAACAGGAGTCTGATAATAACTCAGGAGGGAAGGAAAGGACGGACCTATATATTAGCAAATTTCCAAAAAGCTATGTGAAAGAGGAACTGATAGGCTTTTGAAAGCATCCAAATTATAGGTCAAATATTAAGGTTTTTGTCTACTGGAAAATTTTTCTTCCTCGGTCCAGCAGGTTACATGATGCGTATGGCTCTGTGTGTAACTGGGACCACCATGCTTCAGTATTTTCCAACTGCCCCCTTGGCATCTCTCCTTGGATACTCCAGAGCCGTTCATCCACATCCAAAATCAAAGTCATGACCTTTCTTTGAAAGCCTACTTTTGGTTTTCTATTGTATCCCATAAAGACACCACACATATAGCTAATCAACCAGAAATCTGAGCACTTTTCCCTGAGATTGCTCTCTCCTTGCTTCCCGTATTCAATCCATGATCCAGTCCTACCAAAATACATGTCTCCTTCCCAGCCTAGGCTGAAATTCTTCCAACACTCTCCCACTGCTGTTAAAAGTCTGGTTTGGACTTGGCAGGATCTCAACATTGCCTACTTCTCAGGCTTTACCTTTCCTCATTCTATCTGAGACCCTTATTCCACTTGGCTTCCTTTCAGTCCCTTCAATACACCATGCTACTTCCCTCCACAGTTTTCTACATAGGCTCTTCAGGGTCTTGGAATACTTCTACATAAGGATGGATGTTGCAAATCTATAGCAATGCCCAGAAGGAGCCTCTGACTGAGAACTTTGTAAAGACCGCATCATTAACTGATAGTGATTAAATTGTGTCTTGAAAAGACAGCTAACTACATCAGTTTAATAGTTAATATAATCATGAATGTAGTCTATAGAGTGTATATGGCACAGAATATAGCAGAGAATAGGCATTTATGGCACAATTACCAATGACGTATAGTCATCTTCCATCTGCTCAAAGTGTTACTAGTGGTGGTTTTTAGATCATGTACTTTTACATTTTGTACCAAAAATTTTAAAGGTGTGATCTGTCGTCATATTTGCAAACACATTAAAAATGTTTTTTCCCGCCTAGAATATAAAGCTTGAGGGAGATCTGATCAAACAACAGTACTATGATTCCTGGACAGCTGAAGGAGAATGGAAAAGCAAAGAAGATTCAAAGTGCTCTAAAGCCATTTTGTTTTGGAACTGGAGGACTTCCAGGACCTTTATGTGTTTCTGTTTTTCCCTTCATCTCCTAATTCTCTAGGAGACCTTGATCTTGCCAAGGTGACTTGGCCAACCAAAATACCTTTCAGGGATGTAACTTCTTGAACAGATGGATAGCTGGAGGGGCTGGGACACCTTTTCCAAACCTAACAGCCTTTTTTTTCCAAAAACAAATAATGAAACACAAATACACAGGTGTGACATTAAGACTATGATGAAAAAAATTATTACATGAAACAATGAAATACACCACTGAAAGATGAAATCTAAGATAGTACAAAGGATGGTGTCCCTTTTATGGGCTGGCTCCTCCATAAATGTTAAGCAAATGATACTGGCCCCTGTCCCTGAAAGTCCTGTCACTCCATCTCCCCACTGCCCCATCTGACTCCCCCTGATTTGAAGACCAAGCTAAGTATCTTCTCTGGTTGGCAAGAGACTTTTGGTAGCACTTCCTCATTAGAGAAAAGACTCTTCCTGCTTTGACTTTGGACAACGTCTCTGTCCTTCACCCTATTCATCCATTCATCATGAGATGCTGGCCCGCACCGTCTGCCTTCCATGTACCTGCTCTGCATCGCAGTGACCTTGAGGACAAAGAATTCCCAGTCTCTCCAGGCACATTTGCTCTAAATCGACTCAAGGCCACAGTACCAGGCACTGTGCTTTTAAGTAATGGTTCCTGCACAGATTTCTGCAATGAGAGCAGTTAAAAAGCTGAGTTTTCATTTATGCCCCTTAAAATTCTCACTGAGACTCCGTGACCTGTGAAATGTCCCTCTCTGCAGTTTTAGGTCTTCTGAACCCAGGAGCTCTGAGTGACACAGGATCTGTAAGAGAATTTTCTATTAAATTCTGGCTTTTAGATAGGGGTATGAGCTTCCTGATTGTTTATCCTTAATAAAACTCCCCAATATCCCAGAATAGTGAACACGCTATTTCTAATATACTTGAACATTTCCTTTTCTACTTATTCCCCTACTATAATAACCTTGAGTTTTGATTTTTTTTAACTGTTCATGCCAGATATCAATACTGCCATATTTAGGTAGTGAAATAACTGGATTTATGATATTCAAGAGTCCACCACTCGCCCCAAAGCCATGTTTCCACCTGTGGCCATGGGAATTCATAACACAGTGGTGGTGAGCATCCCTGTCTCCTTGTTTGCACAGATGGCTAATTAGTCAGGAATTTCTGGATAAAAAGGTAATTTTGTGCTATCTGTGAATTTTGTGTACCTATCCCAGCACGACTCCTCAGCATGGCTTTCTAAAACCTAGCATCCTTTCTTTAAAAAAAAACGAAACAACAAAAAAAAGGTTTTTTATTTGAGAGAGAGAGCAAGCATGAGAGAAAGAGAGATCACAAGGGCAGAGGGAGAAGCAGACTCCCCGCTGAGCAGGGAGCCCGATGTGGGGCTCGATCCCAGGACCCTGGGATCATGACCTGAGCCGAAGGCAGACGCTTAACCGACAGAGCCACCCAGACGCCCAAACCTACCATTCTTTCTTTGTGGGAGAGGGGACATCTGATACGGTGGTGATAAAGAAATCAAGTGGTAAAACATGCTTCATGGCATTTCTCCCCCTTAAGCCATTTATTCACATTAAAGTTTAAGATGGAAAATGCCATGTTCAAAGAAACAAAGCCAGTTTGGGCCACCGGATTCTAAAGATAGCATTAAAAAACTGACTGCTGTTCATCCATAATTAGCATCAGCAAATGGTTCCCCCTCTCTTTTTGAAACTCTGTTTGTGATTAGGCTCTGTGCCAATGCGAATGACCATTCCTTAAAAAAAAAAAAAAAAAAATTAGAGCTTTATAACAGCAAGTCAGAAAGATTCCTAATAACGGCCCAAGGAGTCACTCTGTGATAAATCCAGTCCCAGAAACTAGTCATCAACTTTGTCTCTGGGGGCGCCGGGTGGCTCAGTCATTAAGCGTCTGCCTTCGGCTCGGGTCGGGGTCCCAGGGTCCTGGAATCGAGCCCCGCATCGGGCTCCCTGCTCAGCGGGAAGCCTGCTTCTCCCTCTTCCACTCCCCTGCTTGTGTTCCCTCTCTCGCTGTCTGTGTCTCTGTCAAATAAATAAAATCTTAAAAAAAAAAAAAAAGAAACAACTTTGTCTCTGGAGTCAGGACTGCAACTCGCCACCAAGACTATTAGACCAAGTGTCAGAATATCTGTATGAGGATCATAAGCTGATGGCTGAGTCAGAAGCCTGGGTCATCCTGCAGGAGGCCCTCCGTGTGTCTTCTTGGAATCACTAATACCAGTCAGGGGAAAAAACAGACACCAGCACTTCAAGCCTTATTTAGCCTGAATGGTCACAAAGGACTTTTTGTACTTGGTGTCTAATAGGCTCTGCTCTGAAAATCTTTGGCCATTAGTGTGCCAAATCCTGGCTCATGACATACGTCATGCACAGCAATGACATTCGGTAATACACTCCACGGCCCCCTGAGGTACCCCCTCTGTCCCCAGCTGGTGACACTACCCCGAGACAATGTCTGGGCTCTCCTATTTGTAGAAAGACCCTCTGTGCAGAAAGCAGAGGATTCATTCAACTCCAGCAACTCACAACTGCAGCTGTAAAAACACCTCTCTCTGGGTTTCCCAAATAAGCACGGCCCACACTGACCGCTTCTTCCATTTTCCCAGGGCAGACGAGGCTAGATGCAAAACAGAAAAGGAAAGGCTAATGACTTTCTATGAGCAGATAAAGAGATGTGATAGAATCTATGTATAGACACACACAAACACACACACATCTTCAGAAATACATAATCACAAGAAGGTCAGCCCTTCCCCTTTAGATGGTGGGAATATAAAATAAAGGACTCAGAAATAAGTGAAACTAGCTGGGAAAGCTGATGGGCAGGGAAGTTCCTACAGGAAGCTGCTGGACCCAGGTGGCCACGCATTCACGGAGCTGGAGGTCCCGCCATCCATCACGGGGCCGGTAGGGCTCCCGCACCACCCTCCCCGGGGCTGAACGCAGCCTGCCAGGCAGCTCTGCCTACGACCCACCAGAGTGTCTGCCCCGCTGCAGACCACAGTGTGAAGGGCCTTGTGGGTTTTGTGTTCCCCAGAGTTGATTCAGGTGTAAGTAGAAAACTGATGGCAGTTGGAGAAGGTCAGCATTACATATTCATTTTATTTTAAATAATTGATCATGTTTCCTGTCTCTGCTTACATTAATTGCTCTCAGGTGTTAGAAAATGGCTCAGTGAGTTGCCTTTTAATGTGTTTCTTTAGAAAGACAGTGTGGCTGCTCTTTGGAATACTAAAAGCATCGTGTATGGTGCAGGACTTTCTAACTGGAGGTTAAGAAAAGGGAGCAGAACACAGGCACTGATGCTCTCTGCCTCGTGGTGGAGGACGGATTTAACTGTACACCTAAGGATGACAGCACTTTATCCAGTCTCAGAATCGGACTCATGTTTACCCAGATTCCCCTGGTCCCATAGGGTAGTAGAAACCCCATTGGTATTTTCTGAGGTAGTGACAGCGATAATGGAGTATGAAATACAGAGTCATTTCTCATGTTCAGTCCACAGAGAGAGGTTTTCTCTCAAGTACAAGGCACAACTATCTTTTTCAAAGAACGCAAAGCCTTCCAGAGGAGCAGGATGTTATTTTGTAAAAATCTCATCATGTGTGTGAAGGAGCCAGGTTCTTTAAACAGTGGTGATGCCGCCACTTTTAAAAATATGAATCGCCTCACTTACAGCCATATATAAAAAGATCTGTTCTTCTGTTTTAAACATTATTTTTAAGCATAAGTTGGGCAAAAAGCACAGCTGATTCTAAGGCTCTGCTTCTCTTGTACATTCTGCACTGATACTTGGAGGAAGTAAATTTATTTTATTTTTATTTTTTAAAGATTTATTTATTTTAGAGAGAGAGAGAGAGCACACACGTGCATGTGGAGGGGGAGGTACAGAGGGAGAGGGAGAATCTCAAGCAGACTCCCCTCTGAACAGGGAGCCCATCAAAGGGCTAGATCTCACGATCCTGAGATCACGACCTGAGACCAAATCAAGAGTCGGACGCTTAACCGACTGAGCCATCCAGGCGCCCCAGAGGAACTAAACTTATAATGCATATTGATCTACTTAGAGAGGACCATGAAACTAAGTTTTAAAAGACTCTACTATGATGTGTGCTTCCAGAATGGAACACTAATCAAACCTAAACTGAATTAACTCAGAGTCAAGCTGAAACTTAGAAGGAAAACAACTGGCTTTCGAGAAAGGCCTGGTGGCTTTGGATACCTTCGGGGGGCGGGGGGGAGCAGGCTCTACATGGGATGGCATCATCCAGTTATTCTATGGACCACTAACTACATGTGTTCTCAGCAGTCTCAGATCCCACTGTGAAGCAAGCACTTAGCGGTCATCCAGTTTCCTCTTGTTTCTCTTTTCAGTTAGGTATGATACACAGAAGGAAGACCAAGAGAGTTCTAAGTAACATTCAAATTTAGGGTCTACATTTTTCAATTTTCAGTAAGACAGCCACAGTAACCACAAATTTGGTCCAAATGTGGGTTAATTAGGAGACAAGGTATTTTCTAACCATTATGAAGCATAACCTAATCATTTGATTAACTTTGCCAAGTAAATATGCAGTACTTTATATCATATGGACCTGCACACGTGCACAAAATATATGTGCAGCATTCAGAGCTAAAGCTGGGGTGTGTGTGTTTGTGTGTGTGTGTGTGTGCATGCGTGCGTGTGCACACAGATACAGAGCAAGTCAATACAACAGCTGCTCAGCGTTATTTACAATATATTGGCATCACTGCTGACCTAAAGAGCTGAAGAAAATAACAGGCCATATTTTCAGCTTAATAAAATCCTGCAGTAGGGAGCCCTTTATGAACAATTACAAGCATTTGCTGGAAATACATTTGCTGATTTAACAAACTGGGCAGGACAAATGTTTAACATGCTGTCGTAATGATGTTCAGATGCTTTTCTTAGTATTCGTTGATCTGAGATAATGCGTTCTTGCCCAATCATGCTACAAAGAAGCAGCAGAAATAAATAAATAAATACGTGTAATGTGATGCGCTCTCACAATAGCAGAGCTGCTGACTGCCCCTGACAGATGGAAAAAAAAAAAAAGAAAAAGTCAATATGATGTCTGAGACAGCCCAGGCTCGGCACTGCAGAATAAATTACATGATTCGCTGAATGCCTGGGCTTCGCTCAGACATACAAAAAAATTGGAAAGATAAAAGCTTGCATTGGCTTCAGATGATATTTACTGCTTGATGGATTTACTAGCAGCCCCGGTACAGTCATACTGTATTGAATTATTGGCCCCTATTTAGCTGTGTGTCCGTCAGAGCTTGAGTGTCCATTTAAGCGTAAGTGAGCTGGAGGCCCGCCAAGGCTCTTGGAGGCTCTGGGTACAGAGGAAGATGCGAGCTAATGGCCACCAGCTTGAAGAACAGGGAGCTTGAGGACACTGGGGGAGGCAACAAAGCCCAGCTACAAAGTACTTTCTTATCAATATTAATGGCAAAATAAATATTAATGGAGGCTGCCCGGCACACCATTTTTGAATGTGCCTTGTTTTCTTTGTATTTTAACACAAATGGTTGGAAAGGACTGTGTGATTTTTCTCTTTCTCTTTCACGCCTTCGTTCTTGCTCTGAATCTACGAAGGAATTTGGAAAAGACCATTAGCTTCACTACAACCCGTTGTTACAGCAGCAGGGTTTCCTTCAGGCAAAGGAGGCAAATGAGATGCCAGCTTTAAGAGGTATATGGCTTCCAATAAAATATGTGATTAGAACAGTCATGTACAGTACAACAGCTATTGTCATGGATTCTTTATTGCATTGTGCTATGGTGGTTCCATTGAGAAACAGCATCTCATGGACAATGAGCCTGTTAGCAAAGTTGCATTGTTACCAGCTTCAAAAAAAAAAAGGTGGTATGTGGGGACAAAGGGTATATGAGAACTCTCTGTACTTTCTGCTCAATTTTGCTGTGAACCTATAACTGCTCTAAAAAAATGAAGTTTATTAATTAAATGAACACACACATACACCAAGAAGGTGTGGGTGTGGTAGGGGCACAAAGAGAGCTTAGTGCAGAAGGCACCAGACTGAGCTAGCCAGGGTCTCAAATGTGGGTTAACTCGAATTGTGCACAGCGTGTGCCTGATGGGGAACAGAGGGTAAGTGGGGGAGATGGTGCAGTTGAAGAGAAGATCTGGGTCTGGCGATTATGCCAGGTTGACCGCTATTTAGAGCGATTGGGCAGATGACTGTATGGGGCTCCAGGGTGAGAGCTCGCAGACATCTGTGCAAGGGAATGGCTTCCATTAGCAGCACAGAGCAACCAAATGCTCTCGGAAAGTGCACATGGAGTACGCTAGACGACTAAGTGTGCAAGGTCAGCATTAGGTGGACCTCCCTGCTCTGACAAGAGCACATGCCATGCCTCCAGGGTCAGAAAATGGGCTGCAGGTGAAGCATCCCTGCATTAACATGCCAGGTAACCACAAGCAACTGCTAAATTTCCTTTAGTTTCTATTTCTTAGCCTGTAAAATAGCTGATGCTATCATAATAATAACAATTTACTACCTCACAAGATATTTAGGGGATCAGGTGGAGCAAGAACAATGGAAAGGATTCATTGTTACAGCAACTTATACTTTACAGGGCTTTCACACTCTTCACAACAAAGTGATGTGGGTCTCACTGTACCCATTTTACAGAGAAGAAAGGTTAAGGCACTGTTACTTACCCAGGTCGCACAGCTAGATCCCAGAAATTCTGAAACTGGACCCCAGGCCTCCCCAATCTGGTATACTTTCCCAGGCTATTAAGGTGATGAGTGACCAGCATCCCCACCCTGTGGGTAGCAGGACTAACTGTGACTGACCTTGTGGACCCAGAAGTGCATCACAAACCTGAGCTGGACTGCTGCAAAGCCCATGATCAGGTCCTCCAAATCACTTCAGCACAGACCCACTTCTGCTGAGAAGTTCCTGGGGTATATGAGCTGACGGATTCTGACACCCCAAACATTGGGATGAAATCCCTCAGCTGGATCTAGGCAGAGCAGGCTATCCAGGCTGAAGGGTGCTATAGTGGGTCCCATCCATTTTCTGCTGGGTGCTATATAACTCTGCAGGTGACCCACAAGCAGCAGTCCCGCCGTGTATTTCAATCTCACCAGACTCCAGCCACCAGAACACTTAAATCCATCCTTTGTATTGCCTTCTAAGAACAAAAGGATCCATAAGGCAAATGGAAACAATCACTGTAGCTCAGACTTAAAATAATGGACAGTCATTGTTATTTTCGTCTGGGTGCTTGACACTCATCACCTCACAACATTGTCAGAAGACTGCAGCCAAGTGACTGGTGGTATTTCCAGTTTCCACAGATCAGTCAATTGAAGTTCCAGGAGGTTAAATCCTTGCTCAGGGTCACATGACTAGGAAGTCAGTAAGCTCTGCTTCAAAGCCTAGGTTCCCCGCCATGGGCATGATGCTTTCCCTGGGGGTGACCCCGAGAAGTCACTGTTCAGTGATGGTATGTCCTACCTTTGAGAACAATTTCTGTGAAATATTATTTCTTTTTCTAATGATACTTTTATAAAGGAAGGAGATTATTACTTGTTGTATTATCACTTGTACTATTACCATTGTAACTCACCTATTCTCATAGGGATTTTCTTTGAAAAGCCCCACATGGTTTGGCTGAATGTCACATACCTAGACTTAAAAGCAGACCGGCTAGAGGTCCAGGCCCAGCCCCACGGAGGGCTAACGTGCAGACTTTGGACAAGTTATGAAGCCTTGCTGGGCCTCACTGTACTCAGGTTCAAGTAAAAGGAGTAACAATACTTTGCGGCAGCTGCTTCCCCTTCTTCTCATTATTAACATAAGAGCAAACACTCCTGTCTTTATAGCAGTGTAACTGTAAGGCCCGGGCCAACTGGTGTCATAAAATGAGCAGATGAGAAAAGAGAGAGTGCTTTATTACTCCTCGTAACTACCAAAATTGATCATGCTAGTAGCTAGAATCATCTGAAGACTATAAATAGGTTGGAACTGCAAACACACAGAGGACACGGATCTTCTTTTAAGGGACACTATGCTTCAGAAAGGAGGGCAAGAGGGACCTTGAATTTGGCAGTCTCTGACATCTGCTTGAGGAGGTGGCGCTAATAGACCATTTGTTTCTTGGCCAGAGTGACACAGTTTGTGATTTACATCTCTTATCACACAAGGACTCTCAGCAAGCAGGAGCCTCTCTGCAGGGAAACACACAGCATTGCCACGATAGGAACCCAGCTGTGCTTTCTGGTGACAACATAATTTCATGTGATGGCAGAAATGTATATATTATCTCAGGCACTGAGAAGGGAAGAGTGATTTAAAATTTTTTTTTTATCAATATATACATTTGGCCAGTCTAACGCAAGGGTGCATGGCTTCTCAAAAAATGACAAATTGAACCACTTTAATAAACACTGTTAAAAGGTATTACATATAAGTCCCACATTTTGACTTATCAAAAAGAGCAACAACAAATGCTTCAATTCCATGTTCTTCTATCACTAACATATTTTTAATCCATTAGCTTGCAACCTTCAGCTTTTTGTCAGGAGTTATGTGAAAGCTGACTGTGGATTAGCCCTCAGTAGGTGTGATGTATGTCAAATCAAATATACTATCATTTGCCAACAGTCTTTTATAGACAGAAGAGCTCAGTTGAAATCTACCAGTAATTAGAGTTAACTCTAGATGTTAATGGGACCCAAGTTAATGGATGTGCTAATTATTCTTCTCCATGACAGACACTGGCACTTGTTTGGTTTCTACTTGGGACAAAGATAGATCATTGAATGTTAGAGTAATGAAGTCATCAGCCCAACCCCCACATTATACACTGTAGGCATGGTTTCACACTCAAAGATCCCTAAAAATTGTGGAAGTGCGGGACAGCTGTTTATGAGAAATACAACGTGGTAAAAATCAGCTGTTATTGTGTGAATATTTAAAACTTGTACACAGAATGAACGGTAGTTAATGGGAGAGCACAAAGAGTAAGAATAGATGGGTAACCTTAAGACTGAAGTGATTAATAGAAAATCTCCCTTGGGATCCATCAATACTAGGACCATGATCCTCTGGTATATTTATTAACAACCTGAAAGATGGATGAGCTGAAAAGTAGTTGAATTTGTCGATGACAAAATTGAAAGATTAAGGAAGATAGTGAACTACTGCAGAAGAAAAATCTAAGGAAACCATGTATTAAACTAAAATGAACAAGCAAAGGAAAAACAAGAAGAAGCTTGGATGCATTGAAGTCTCTCAGAAAAAAAAAAAAAAAAAAGGATGAGAGTAACCATGCATTATTCAGGAAGAAACTCTTCCAAATATATAAGAGCAGACTAAATTTGATTAAGGACCCAGATAATTGCTGTGAATAATTCTGTTGATAAATAAGCAAAAACTGAACTAATAGACATTCATTCTGTAGAAGACAAAAGTAAGTCAACTTCAGCCATACTGTGACTCTTTTTTAGGGCCCTATTGCCTCCAGTCTTTGAGAATTCTTCCTTAACTTGACCACCCTATCAGACATTCTACCCCTCCAACTTTGCTAATTTGTGTCCAAATAGGACACCCAGAACCAAACACAGCTAACCATCTTCAGAGGGGTACAATTCATATGCAAGGTATGCAATTCATATGCAAGACACTTCAAAGAAATTTGGAACCAAGAGACAAGACCCTGTGCTTTCTGAATGATCAAGACAGAAAAGCACGCATGAAATATTTGGTACAGTATATGTGCATCTACCCTGCATTGTGAAAATTTCCTTAGAGAATTGAAGTTGTGAATGAATATGGAGCCTCCTTAAATTGCTCAGGGTCCCAGCAGTAGAGTTTGCTAGTGGATTGGAGCACTTCCTTCATTTAACCTTGGTGACCATTGGGTCTGGAAGCCATTTTTCCCTCTTTGTCCCTGGCAACTGCAGTCACTGGTAACCATGACCCCAAGGATTGCTCCTAACATGGCACTGTCCTCTCACAGCTCTCTTATAAGAAAATGTGACAACTTGAGAATAGAAACAGCAATAAGAGTCATTCAGGAATGAATGAGAATTTCCCCAGGTAACGTGTCCTGATTTGCAGGAAACCGTTGTGCCTCATGGAGGATTCATTTGATTCTGCCCCACCTCCCTTGCTTCCTCCGATTTAATGGGCAAGTGCTCTCTCTTGATAGGCTGATGCCCCAGAGAGTCTGGGTTTCCACATTTTCCAGAGATTTCTTTGGAAATCTCTTCATTTCTTTGGATAGGAGCCCAAAAGATTAAGGTCAATTAAGAAGGAGTGAAAGGGTAATAAAATTCTATTATTCTAATATTATTCAAATATTTGTGTGTGTGCACACGCGCACATGCATGCAGGAGGTGAGACCACTCTGTTGAGAAACCTGTTAAGAAGCAAACTTCTATATATGCAGAGGATCGTATAAACTTGACTCCTCATAAAGTAAGACTTATAAAATTTAGTTCTATTAAATGCCATCATAGAAAGTAATTAGAGATGGAGTCTAAATTATTACAATAATAATTGAGCTTACAGGAATAATAATGAACCCTGAATGACAATATATAAAACTCATGGCCAAGTTTCAGCACTCAAGGCCATGTGGAAAAAACCCTGTTGTGCATGATGTTCAGTTTATCACCCAGGTGCCAACTCTTCCACTAAACTAGGTGATAGTTAAATCAAATAAAATCAACTACGTGATATTAGTCATGCATACCCACATGATGTTATGGAAAACCAAATGGGCCACAATCATGAAAATTTATACGCATACTAAGAGACTCTCCAACTTCACATCATGGTGCCCATAGCCGTAATATGCATATGCATGTCCGTAATTTTTTTTAAAAAATGAAGTATCTTCACACCTCAGGTAGATGTTTCCTGATATGATCCTAACTGGATGCCTCCAGATAGAGGCATATATCAACCAGTGTTAAACATTACCTAGGGTGGCTTTACCACCTAACAACTTCTTTGACATAACAAGTCATCCAACCTAAATGAACTTGAAATTTCGACCTCTGTTAAATGAGAATTAGGAGACTAAAATAATAACACACAAACACTTCATAAATTCTAATATCTGACATATATATGTAAATATGATTTCTGCATCCTTGTGAAAAATCTACAAGCCACAGTGGAGATTCCGTATAAATGTTGCATTTTTTTTTTAAGACTATTTATTTGAGAAAAAGAGCAAGTGTGCACAAGAGCAGGATAAGGGGCAGAGGGAGAAGTAGAATCCCCACTGAGCAGGGAACCCAATGCGCGGCTCGATCCCGGGACTCCAGGATCATGACCTGAGCTGAAGGTAGTCAGTTAACTGACTGAGCCACCCAGGTGCCCCTAAATGTCACATCCTATTGAGGAAATTTTATCTGAAGAACTGAAGAGTTTTTGCTAGGAAAAAAAAAATTCAGAGTGGAAGATCTCTTTCTTAGAAGAATCTCAAGAGTAACACTATAACCATGAGGCTCCAATGTGAAAGGGAGATCTATGGTCATGTGTAAAGCATACATGTATTTTAAATAGGATATTGTAAAGGGAGAAATCTCCCCCAGTAGAATCATTCATACTTAAGGAACTAATGAGATCATCTGCCAAAGATAATGAATCCATTAGCTGAAAAAGAAATCAAATTGTAAATCTATATCTTATATTTACACTGTTATACCTAAATATTGAAGGAAATATGAACCAAAAAATACCTCATCTTATCACCCCTGCGTCCAGCTGAGCTGTTTCCAAAGTAAATCAAAAATCTCATTGAAATTGTTTCTAGTTTTCATGATCTCACTGGGAAGAGCAAGGATTTTCTTCAATAGTCTGTTGTAACTCTGTCATTATGCTGTAGTGAGGTAATTTGCTAAAAGAGTCGCCTCTAATGAGAAAACCTTTCCATCTGGCACATCCAATAGAGACACAAACAACCTCATCAGTTTTTTTTTAAAAAAAAAAAAGAAAAGGAAAGTAGAACTCTACTTCACCAAGAAGAATTCTATTTTAAGAAGCATCTCTTAGAACTACACAAAAGCCAAAATGCATTTTGAAGGGATGAATGTCTTCGTTTCTCTTAGTGGAACCATTCTGTCTGCTCCCAGACTAAGGGCATAGACACTTGGCCCCAATTTTTGCCATGTTGATAATGGCTTGCCTCTGGATGGATTACAGAAGAATTCAGTACATGTTTATAACAGAAGTATCCAGCCCCCAAAACACGAGACAAAAGGAATGCTGTTATAACATGTTAACGCTGGACACTGGAATGAGGGGAAAAACAGGTTGTTGTGTTTTTTTTTAAAGATTTAATTTATTTATTTGAGAGAGAGAGAGAGAGAGAGCACATGAGAGGGGGGAGGGTCAGAGGGAGAAGCAGACTCCCCGCCGAGTAGGGAGCCCGATGTGGGACTCGATCCTGGGACTCCAGGATCATGACCTGAGCCGAAGGCAGTCGCTTAACCAACTGAGCCACCCAGGCGCCCCAAAACAGGTCTTTTTATATACCTCTATTTTTTAACTTCCTTTTTACTCTGAGAAATTGTTATTAGGCTCTTCGTGTAAAGTGTCGTGGTCCCTCCAGAAATCTTAGACCCTTCATGCTGCACTTCTGCTAACAGATATTCAAAGAAAGCTTTGTTATTTGAATAACTGATGGAAAACTGCTAAGTGTTTTGGGTGAGTGCCTATAAAATATTAACTATTTTTCCCCTTACCATGTATCTGTTACTGTTTTTCAGCAAATATCTGGGCTTATATTTGAACATCCAAATTGCCTGTTTTACTCCATTTTTAAACTACAGACATTTTTGGTGGGTGAATCAATGAACCAGAAGCTACTCAGTTTTTCTATTTCATGAAGCTGATTTATTTAGTCTTTGTCTTAGAAGTTCAGACATGATTTCTCAATCTCCCAATACTATTCTTAGTTAAAATTCTTAGGATTCTTAGTTAAAATTACACGTAGGCCTACGTGGAAGTGTATAAAAAGAAAAATCCTATAGTGTAGGTTACAATCCGATTATGTAGCTCTGACCTTACTGAAATGTTTCTAACCAAAGTCTAAATAAATGCTCATTAAAACGGAAGACAGAGAGGTGAATGTGTTAGGGATTTTCGGTCCAAGGGCTGGCATTCTGGTTAACAGATCACTACATGATGGATGACACAGGAATGGTCTTGGCAGGCCTGAGCCTCCTGCCAGAAGGTTATCAGCCCTTTGGAGCAGATAATAGCAGGAGTTTTAATTTCCCCCCGACTCCTGGGTATTATATAAAATTAATGCGCATCACGTCAAGGTTATGGCGAGGCACTGTTATCTGGGAGAGAAACCGGGGTTGCTCCCTGCCCTCCACACACTTCCACATACCGTGATAATGCAGTATTCAAAAGCAAATTTCTTTGTCATTGTCAAAAATGGCAAGCTGGTGAAGGATATTTTCCAGCACTAATTATGCAAGAGGAAGTTGAAGTTAGCAGATGTGTACAAGTCAGTCTGAAAACAAAGGAAACTGTTCATTCGTGAAACAAAAATAGCTCCACCTTACCTAACCGTTATGTAATAAAAGGAAATATAAACAAAAACTTTTGTTCACAACTATCCTGTGCATACCACTGCTTCCTGTATGAAGGTGCTATAAGGAACAGTACAGAAATGGCACCTGCCTTCTCAGAATCCGAGTTTTATTCTGTGTTTAAGATTTGATCGATTGACTGATGTAGAGCATGAGGGGGAGGGGCAGAGGGACAGAGAGAATCTCAAGCAGACTCCACACTGAATGTGGAGCCCCACGTGGGGCTCCATCTCATGACCCTGAGATCATGACCTGAGCCAAAATCAAGAGTCAGACACCCAACTGACTGAGCCACCCAGGTGCCCCAGGATCTGAGTTTTAAATCAGTGCTTCTTCAACTCATGTGATCTGGCAGGCTTCTGAACGGCCCAGAAATCTGTATGTTTATCAAGAACCTATCAGATGATTTTAAAATAAACAGTTGGTAGGAATCACAGTTCTCCTGAAAAAGATGGGCACAGCTTAATACCAACAACCTATCCCATATGCCATCACTGTCCAACCTTTCTGATAGGTCTGACCTTCCATACAAACCCACAGGTGGAGGAAAACCCTAGTATTTGTATGATATGGTGATGTGTTCTTTCGGGACAGAATACAGGGTTAACCTTTTCCTAACGTAAGTTATATAAAAAGGTATTTTTTCCCCTAAGATAGAGAATGCCTCCTGGTTCAGATTGCCTAGTCCCCAAGAAGCCCTCTGCCATGAAGACTACTGAAAGTCAGGCTTGACTTCCTGGAATGCCCTAGGGGGATGCTCTTGAGGAGGGTCAGTAATGTATAATAGATGAGACCTCAGACTCTGAGGCCAGGATACTGGATTTGAACTCTGGGTCTATCCTTTGCTGGCTCTGTGAGCTTGGGCAAGTTGCTTAATTCCCTATGCTTCATTCCCCTCCTTTGTAAAATGGTCATTAGTATACTGCCTATTTCAAAGGATGATTTGGAGAATTTACATGAGTTAATATATCTATATAATTCCTCATCCAAAATTCTCAAACCAAATAGCTAAAAACCTAAAAAAAAAAAAAAAAAAAAGACAAACTCAGTTGGCAGCAAATCTTGATCTACACTGAAATTAGGCTATGTATAATCCTCATTTATCCTGAGTGCTAATACTCATTGTTTTGCTACAGAAATATGAATGTATTTGATTACGGAGTGCTGCCTCAGACTCAACTTGGGGTATAAAGTTATATTTGGTACATGCACCTTTTTAAAATAGAAAAATACAAAATTGGCTCCCACGGGGTGCAGATAAGGGATTGTGGCCTTAGAACAGTAACCGGCACTTAGCAAATCTATTTAAGTTAGTTTTTAAAAGTCTGTCCTATGATTAAGTGTTCCACATATAAGAAGTGAGAGCAATGACTTCATCCTCTCCATAGATTTGAACTTCAAACTACAGAATCATAGGATAAAAGAGCTAGAGGCAGGCTGAGAGATAATTTATTCCAGTCACACACTTTGCAGATGTCATAACAGATATTGAGCTTCTGGCCATAAAGGAGTAACAGGGACCAGATTTACCCTCCCGCCTGAAATAATGAAAAAAAAAAAAAAAAAAAAAAAACATATAAAACAAGTTTTCACTAGGACATTAGTCAATGAAAAACAATGATCCCACAGAGATGGGGAAAAGTAGAAGATGAGCCCTAGGACTGCCATAGCTTATTGCCTCGAGGGTGTTTCCAGCCTTCGGTGCAGGAAGGGAAAACCAAGGAAGAGCCCAGCAGAATCCCTGAATTGTGGATACAGAGCTGAGAGGTCAGAGAGATCGAGGTGGCTAGTTTGCAAGTAAGAATGCCAGACAAAAAGAAAGGTGTATAGAGACAGAACTTTGGAGACCAACAGAGGGTCCCTTGGAGTATTCAAATGAGTACTATCTGTGCATACGTGTGAAGAAACTGCCCAAGGCTAGGGAAAGGAACACCCACAAGAGTAACAGAGATTAGTACCCAGCACTTACATGGGACTGGGAATGGTGCCTGTCCCCATGAGCCAGAATGGAAAAAAAAAAAAAAAAAAATCAAGATTTATGGGGCTCTGGGTAACACAGAAGTGTCTTTCTGCAACACTGGGGGATAATTATCTCTAGACTGAGCACTGCTCTAGTCCTGTCTACAATCTCTTAAAAGTAAGATCCAAATAGCTGAAGCTGTTTCCAAATAACTTAAATGAGTCCCAGCACAAAGTTCAAGAATATCTACAGGAATACAAAATATGCAGCAACCAACAGGATGAAAATAAAGTCTGGCATCCAGTCAAAAATTACCAGGTATACAAAGAAGCAGAAAAATATGACCCCTAATAATAATAAAAAGCACTCAATGAAAACAGATGCAGACTTTTCCCCATTTCTCCTGCTGCCTTCAACTACAAACCATGGACAGTATACATAAAACAAACAGACTCTGAAAGGCAAAAACAAGAAAGCAGACCAGCTACAGAACTGACGACCCAAGGAACAATTGTGCCTTGTATATCCTGGACTTGTTGCTGAACAGCGACAAGCCCAACATAACAACATGTGCAAACAAACACACACAAAAAATGTTCAACAGAAGTCTCCTTTTTCTAGCCAAAAGATCATGAAAGGGGCAGCATAGCAAGACAGAAAACTTTCAACAACCACCTCTCTACTCCAGCCAGACATCACAGATAAAAACTACGACCCCACCAAATCTACACTAGCAAGGGCCCAGTGGAAAGCCAAGGTTTCCAACGTTGTAAGGTGCTACAACACCCTTTTTGGGGGCAGTATCAGAGAAGGCCAAGGAGGGAACCAGGTTTTTCATCCTGACCAACCAGTAACAAGTCTACCTCCCATGGTGTTTCCAGAGATCAGGTGGGAAGCAAAAACAGAGAGAACAAACAAAAACCAAAATATAAAATGGCAGACTTAAACCCTGACATATCAATAATTACATTAAATTTAAGGGTTTAAACTCATTATTTAAAAGACAGAGACTGACAGATTTAAAAAAAAAAAAAAATCAACCAACTACGCTGTCTCCAAGAAACTCACTCCAAATATAATGACATAGTCAGGCTGGAAGTAAACGGCTATTAGAAATATGTCATGTAAACATTAATAAAAAGAAAGAGTGGCTACCTCAATATCAAATAAAGTACCTTTCAGAGGAAAAAAAAAATCACCAGCCCCAAGGAGAAACATTACATAATGATAAAAGGGTCAAAGTACAAAGAAGACTTATTTACCAAACAACAGAGCTGCAAAATATATGAAGCAAAACTGATCAAACTAAAAAATTAGACAAACCCACAATGAATACATCAACACTGTGCTCTCAACAATGGATAGAGCAGCTACACAGAAAATTAGCAAGATTACAGAAGAACTCAACACCAACAGGATCAAATCAATCTTTACAAAACATTGCACCCAAGAAGAGCAACATGTTTTTCAAGTGTCCATGGAATATATACCAAGATAGACCATATCTTGGCCCACAAATGTAAAAGAATTAAAAATGCCAAGTGCGTTATCCAACCATAATGGAACAAAAATAGAAATCCTCAACAGAAAAATAACAGAAAAATCTCCTAACACTTGTAAGCTAAACAACTCATTTCTGTATAATCTATGGGTCAAGTAGGAAGACTCAAGGGGAAGTTTAAAAACCTGGAAATAGGTAAATTATACTTTTTTCTTATCATTTAAATCTTTGTAGCAGACAATTGTTTAAAGGAAAATAAAAAGATTGTAGCAGGTCTTTTAACATATGTAATAATAAGCTATGTGACAAAAACAACACGAGAGCTGGGATAAGAAAATCCAAGTATACTACTGTATACCGATGATATAGCCATCAACAAGGGTGAATTTGGAAATAACTCTGCAGAATAAAAGAAGTCAGACAAAAAAAGTACATACTGTATGACTCCATTTATATAACATTTTAGGAAACATAAACTACTGTATAGAGACGGAAGATAAATCAGTGGTTATGTGATGATGAACAGAAGTGGTGGAGAGATAACAAAAGGGCACAATGTATGAAATTGATGGGTATGTTCATTACTTTCACTGCAGTGGTAATGGACAAGTGTACAACTATGTCAAAACTTACACGATTACATACTTTAATTTTGTGTAGTTTATTTCATGTCAATTATACTCCAATAAAAAAATTTTAAGAATATAAAAATATAGAAATCACCTGAGGTTACATCATTTGATCTTCTTATACGTATTTGCTTATTCAATTACCGCTTTTAAATTTGCGCAATCATAACTTTTGTTCACTTTAAAAGATTTCGGCATTTGCAGGCAGAAATTTATGCTTTTCTACTTCTCTATAATTAGACTGTAGTCTGTGTGGCTCCTCTAAGTATGTCCAAAGGATGCAGACACGATAATGGGCACAGCCAAGACAGGGCATAAACAATCCAAATGCCGCCAGGGATCAACATCAGCTGCACATTCTTTGGCTGTTATTTTTAAGTAAATAAAATTAACGTGAATACTGAAGTGTCTCTGTCTTTGAATGTGGATCTCCAATGTGGATGTGAAACTTTTATCCAGTGCCAAATAATGAAGTGGAAACTGGCTTCCCAAAATTGTTTTTACTTGTAAGATTTCAAGCAGATATATTTCCATGGTTGTTAAATATCAGTTTCTGGGCATTCTGCCATAATTTTGAGACAGCTGAGAAAAGTGATTTTTAAAGTGTGGTCCACAGCCTATTGGAAATCTTCAAAGGGCCTCTGGTTGGTTCATAAAGTCAATGAAAGGACAAATGACAGGAAACTGTGGGCACTTAAGTGTTTTTCTCAATGGCAGATTTAGATCTGCATTACAAGTCACAAAAGTAAACATGCTCTTCCCCTATAGCCTTAGTTTAATAATAAAAAAAAAACCTCAAATCGGATATAAAGGGGCTGATTAATTATGAGTAGCCACTTTAGTATTTTTTCCTTCAAAATATTCTGCAAACTGTACCAAAACCATCTGATGAAGTAGTAAAAACTTAAAATGCAGATTCCCGCTTCCCACCCAAATCTACCATATTGGATAGGTTTGGGATGAGGCCAGGAATCTATATGTTTGACTAACATCCCAAGGACCAAGAACTTGGTGTCCATAAGTTATCCGCATCTGGATCCAGCCCCACTTGAGTCACAAAACATATTCCATGAAACTAAGAACATACTACTCCTCTGTTTGTGGACTGTTTTCTTGGCAATAACTTCTTTCATTCTTCCGTTTATCTTTGTCATTGGTGAACTGAGCTACAGGTACAATTGTAAGATCAAATTTAAAGATGACCAAGAAAACCATGAAACTTCTGAGAAGTGGTATGAAGGATGAATGAGGAAGCATTCAAGCTTGTGTTTTTGTCAGTTCTGATGAACCAAAGTATTATTTTTAGATGGCAATAACAAAACTCGTTTCTGGTGGTAAAAATAATTATGAAGGCATTATAGTGGGGAAAAAAGTAATGATTATAAGCCTGAAACCCCCTATTTTGTCACTGAAACAATCGTTTCTGTAACGTAATGTTTATTGTGAGAAATTTAATAACACAACTCTAACAGAACAGATTGTACAGAAAGATTGTTCCCAAAGATTCCTAGGCCTTTATGGACTTAAAACGATGAGAAATTTAGGGCCAGGAGAGGACACTGACCACAGATAAAGATTCTCTAGATTCTAGAGCTAGAGATTCTTTATCTAGAATCTCTAGATTCTGCAGACGGCCAGCTTTCTAGAGATTACTTCAATTTGGATAGCTAGAGTTTCTCATTCATAACAAATTAAGTTCAATTAGCACTGTAATAACCTACTGGGTATTTATAGTTGTAGGTTAACTACAAATGTTGTATTCCTTGGGATAAATAAGAGATGATGTGGTTACTACAACTAGACAAAGGGCATGTATATACAACAGCTGAATTAAAATACAGCTATAAATGGAGCACATCCTCAACACCAGGAGAAAGTGATGGGTCCCCATGGGTTCTGCCTTGCTAGCATACCACAACCAGTGAGGGGAGAAGAGATGTCCAGTTTGAAAGGAATAACCCTGGATTTGAAAGACTGGACTGTATCCAGCACTGGTCTCAACGTGGGAGGGTCTCAAGGTGTGAGCTTCCAATTCTGGCCACTCTTGTGGTGTGAACATCTGAACTTCAAGTTGCCTCTGCCTTAGTGAGTCATGTCTGCAAGGAAGAGCAAGCTAGCCCCTAATAGAAGGGGAGTAAGACCTAGCCTGTGAGTTGCTAAGGGCTGGCTGTTTCTGTGTGAAACTTACTAAGCGCTTCACTGCTATTTCATAAACGAGAACATTAGTAAGCCAAGTAAAACAGTGTATTTACCGTGATTTAAAGAAGTCACAGAAAGAAGCCAAAGAGCAGATGTGAGGATTAAAGTCACATAGATAGAAATTACTGGGATGTGAGCCTCCTACAGGAGTCCATACTCTTCCCAATCTTGATGCTCTGTTCCCCCTTCCTCATCCCCAAAAGATTTTTGGAGTTGATGTGAAAAGATAGCACATTCACAGGACATCCTCACCACCACCTCTTCCCACGTCAAAACGTCTGTGTACTTCAATTGCTATTACTTCCTTGTAGTCATCCTGCTCCATCCACTCCATCGGAAAAAATCACTCTGTGCCTCTGCTTTGTTCCTAATAGGCTGTGCACCTCTTTTATAGCACACGTCCATTTCATGATTAACTTGTGCCTGTCTGCCTGCCCCCCTTCAGTAAACTCCTAAAGATAACATCCATGTTTGATGATCTTTGTACTGCCTGTGGCATCAGGCACATTATCTTGCACAGAATCGGCATTTTATAATGTCGAGTCAACGGAATTTAAAGGAGTTCTAAAATGATCATGGAATTTTCAGAGTCAATACAGTTAGTCAGATAAAACAATGGATCTTTAGTCTGATTTTTTAACAATCATAGAAAATATCTCCCAAGTGGATGAGAGAGTTACCCCAATCTCAAAAGGGATCTAGCTAGATTGGAACTGACTACGTGGTGCTGCTGGTATATTTAAATGCGTTTGCAAAGCATGATTCAAGAGTATCATCCTCTCCATCCTGAGAGCTCAGAATACATTACTTTATATTCATATACAGAGGCCATAACATCTTCTTACAATCACGGTCTTTTTTTACCCTTCTCCCATTTTGACTTATAGCTAGGAAGTGTTTGATGGAATAATTTAAGCTTAGATGAACAGTCTTAATTGATGTTTAATCTCCAAATGATCAGAGATCTATTCAAAGGCCTACTGTTCTGCCATATTTTATGGTGGGAATGCGTAACTAAACATCTGTCCATAAACAGACACGCTAAGTAAGGAAAATAGAAATAGATATATTTTGGAAACTTGATAAAACTCTATTTATATAGGGAAACATTTGAATAATACCATTACTGGAGTCAACTTTACAATGGTCAAATCTTTTGATCCCTTCCCTCCGAGTTAGCTAAATACAGAGACTTCTATTCGAAGATACCCATATAGGGGCAAAACAGTTGGTTTCCATGCTATGGCCATCTGTGCATTATATGTATATACGAGTGTATAAAGCATACCTGTCCTGCATATAATCTACCTCTGGGGAAGTCCTATTTATGACTTTTCTCCAATGTACAGATCAGCTAGACAATTTAGAGGTTAATAGTGAGCAGTTGGTAATTTAGGAATGATTAACAGTATCTTCAGCTATAATTTCAAAATCTGAACACTGCTAGGATCTAGGGAGCAATTTTATTGGCCATTAAAATGTTCTTAAGCTCTAAAATAACATAAAGGCTCTACTGATGAGCAGAGCTATTAGTGGTCAGCTTAATTTTAAACAAATTTAAATATATTAATTTTCCTAACAAATATTTAATTATGTATGCTAATGACAGTAAAGTAATTCTGTGGACTGGAGTTATCTCAAGGTCATCAAAGCCTCGGGAGAATGGAAGAATTTTGACTGTGGTACTTCTCATAACCTGGGGGTGAATTTATTTTTCTTAACACAAAAGGCCCGTTTTCTTGCTAGCCAAGCCACATGGTAAATTCGAAAATTTCAGTTCAGTTCAACAAATATTCATGAGGTGGCTTCTGCAAAAGGAGTCGGCATCGCACCGTGGTTAACGGGGGGGCCTCAGGAGCTAAATGCTGGGCCAAATCCTTGTTTTACCACTTCATACCTGGGGGACTGCTCACTGCTAACGTTACTTCACACTTCCGTGCCTCAGTTTCCACATCTGTAAAATGGGCACGATAGTAATAATACCTATCTCATAGAACAAAATAAGTTTAAACAAAATCATGTGCATGAAGTTCTTTAAAAAGTCTTGATGCTGGAAATGCTTAATTAATTGTACTAGTCAGGGATCTCCACAAAAACAGAACCAAGAGGATACATAAATTATATATAAAATGTATATAATACATATACCCCTATTATACATTATACTTACGATATATATATTACATACAGATCTAGGTAGATGTGTATATATATATATATCCATCACATACATTTATATATATATAACATATGCACCTATTTTATATAAAATATGTATTTTCTATATATGGTGATTTATTATGAAGAACTGGCTCATAGTATTATGGAGGCCAAGTCCCATGATGTGCCATCTGCAAGCTGGAAACCCAATAAAGCCAGTAGCGTAATTCATCACAAGTCCAAAGGCCTGAGAAGCAGGGGAGCCAATGGTATAAATCCCAGTCTGAAGGTAAGAGAGGGTAAGATGTCCAGGAGGCTCGAAGGAAAAACTCCTCTTCTTCCGCTTTTTGTTCTATGGAGGCTCTCAAGAGACTGAGTGATACACACACGCTGGGAAGGGTAAGCTACTTTTTCGGAGCCCATCATTCAGATGCTAATCTCATCCAGAAACATCTTCACAGACACACCCAGAAATCACGTTTAATCTGGGCACCCCGTGGCTAGTCGACATGTAAAATTAACCATCACAGGAAGGTCAGTTGCTGTGTGCAAGGCACTGTGTTGGGGACTAGGATGCGGTGTGATTACAACACAACTCCCTCCCATAAAACAAGGCAGCTCTGCAAACATCGGGCAAGCAGCCATCATTTTGTCCTTTTCCATAATCCCAACTGGGAGCGTTCTGTCGTGGACAGCTAAGAGGTCTCAATGAGAGATGTTCATTGTATACTCCCCACATTATCTCATCTGCATGGTGCCAGAGTTATTTAAAAATAGAGAGAGTTTGAGAAAAAGAGCTAATTTGAACGAAAGCCCAAAGAGAAATAATTTCCCTTCTGTTGGTGCCCACCAGCTCTCCAGACAGAGACATTCCCTGGTTATTGTCTTTGCTGGTCTGCTGTTATAATTGGTTTCCAAGTGATGTTGATCCCTCACCAGAAAGTGGCTAGAAAACATGAATTCAATTCTAGTTCCTTTCCCCTTGAGATAAAATTTAAATTTCTAAGTTGAAATTTAAAAGATCAATAGACAGTTCCAGGCCAGCATACCCTCTCATTTCAAAAAGGCTCTTTTTAGTTTTAAGAAGCAGACAGCTTAGGTGAGTGGACCCTATCATTTTCAGAGGGATAATGTGGATTTCAGTAGAGTCATGGGGTGGGGGGGGGGGGAGGCTACAGCAAGCCCAGATAGAGGGGGAGCATCCAGCATTACTTGGGAATCTTTAGAAATTCTGCTTTCTTCCCTCTATCACTCAATAACATTTCTTCCCTCGGTAAGAGAAATCCAAATGTAATTGGCTTAAGCAAACAAAAGGAACCTCTTGTTTCACATTAAAGCAAAAAACAACATTCTGATGTAAATTGAATTTAGGGACAGCTAGACCACAATTCAATAAATATCATTAGAGTTTCATCTTCACATGTGATGGGCATGCCGCTCCCTAGCAACCCAAGAGTCCCGCCCTGCCGGCTGGGTAACCCATGTAGGAAGCCAGCATGAGCACCTCTCCACCTGCACCATCGCTCTCCTCCTGGGCCACGGACCCAACCCTGAACTAACCTCTTGGTCCAGGAGGCTGCAGTACAGGTCATCTGCCTGTGCTGAGAGCAACCCTGGGGTGAGCCAGATCAAAGCACAAGTCTGCAGACACGGGACCCAGGTCTGGACCTCAGTCCTACCCCTTACTAGTGTGACATCTGGTAAGTTGTTCGGCCAATCTGTGCCTCAGTAACCTCATCTGAAGAAAGGAGGCAATCAGTTGTACCTATGTCGTCATTTGGTTGCACAAGTAACTGAGCTAATACACGGAAGGCATTTACAACAGAGCCAGATGCCTAGTAACGACTGGCTCAGCCAACAGGAGCAGTGCAGCCTACTAGGAGGAAGAGGAGGGCAAGGAGGAGGAGTTGGAATCAGCCAGGAGAGCCCTACCAAAGGCACATGGAAGAGAAGAGGGGGAGTCTGAAAAAGCAATCAGTTCCTGGCAAAACAAATAAGCCAACAAAAAAGCTCCCCAGACTAGCAGGTACTTGTCCCTAGCCCCTCCATCAAGCTCTACCATCTTCTTTGTTCCCTGATAGACTCCCACCTAGTCTGGGTGCTAGAAAGAGAGCACCTGTAGTGAGTTCATCTTCGTGGATGTCCTGCCTGGCTGACATAAACATAAATGTGGAGCTTCTCTGCTTTTAAAAACAAAGCACTCTGGCATGGTCAAGGTACAGTTCAGGGCTCCCCCGAGCATCTTCCCATCTGTACATCGGGTGGGTAGGTGCGGGACAACAGCAATCATGCTACACTCGAGCGTGCTGGAGGGTGAAAAACCAAACCAAACCAAACCACGCCCAGGTCAGACATGCGTTGAAAAAAAAAAAAATGATGCTACTCCCTAAAACTTCTCTCCTGCAGAAAATGAAAAAAAAAATGAAAAAACAAAAAAAACAAAACAAACAAACAAAAAGAAAATGGATGGCACGGTAGGCATCTCGTGCAGGCAGGGAGAAAGGAGATGGAAGAGGCAAGGAAGCAAGCGAGGAAAGAGGGCAGCAAAATAAGTCCCCTCGACTTCCTGTTGGGCGGAGTGAGCCCAGCAGGGGCTGTGTGCGCGCGGGGCTGGGGGTGTTCTCAGCTGTGCCGAGCTGATTATAGAAGATGAAAGGGCTTGGCAATTTATTTCATCTCACACTGAACACTGCTGACAACTGAAAGTGAGGACAGAGGGATTCATTTGTCCAACTTCTGTTTTAAAAAGCAGACTTCAAATGATACCGCAGAGAAAAAGGAGGAATAAAAATGTCGATTTCTTTTCTTTTCTTATCTTTTTTTTTTTTTTTTAAATACATGAGCTGCAGCATTTGTGTTTTGTAGATGGGCTTGGAAGGCGAAGGGGTTGGCTTTTCGTGGTGCTTATCAATTCCAGGGAAGGAAACGTATGTCTGCAGGATCAATTACTCATCAGACGGGGCAGCCCTCCCCTCCTTGGTCCCAAGTGCTCACGTGCCTTCAAGCCCCGCGTCCAAAGATGAGTGAGGATGAAAAAAATCCAACCCTGCAGTGTTTAAAAGCTGCTCAGAAAACTGACAGTGGAAAAGATTTCGTGCAGGATCTTTAAGTGCATCAACAGACACTGGGTGACAGAGAATATATTTTAAATTTTATCATCCTGGTCTGTTAACATTAACTTTGCCAATCTAGACGTGCCACGTGCATCTATATTGTTGTGTGCGCTTGGAATTTTGGGAGAAAATGTTCTACTTCCTTTTAAAGAAAATGTGGTATTATTTTTCATAAACATTTAGTGTTTGAGAATGAAGGAATATTTCTCATTTCAAAGACTCACGTAAATTATTCTGAAATCTAATCTACCTAGCAAAGTGGTCTTATCCCAAAAGATTTATAAAGATGGGTAATATCCCATACTGGCAGCACATTAGTTATTAATGATTAAACACAAATACATATCCAAATGTTTATGACAAAGATAAAGAAATACATTCTGCCCATAATCATTAATATTAAACTCAAGTATCAGTAACAGGAACGCATCATTCTTAAGCGATTCAGTTAAGTCACTGATTCTTCGTGATTTTTATTAGAAATTTGGGTATTTTCACTGTGTATTCGATGTAGGGTTTGGTTTTTTATTGGTGGTGGTGGTGGTTTTTTGTTTTTTGAAAGAAATCAGCACATGAACACAAACGGAAAAGACTGTGGCTGACAAAAATTCACTGAGTCCCTTAGCCGCTTGAAAGTATAAACTCAGGAGTTCATTTTTCAACAAATATTTTTGGAACACCTGCTGTGTGCCCGGCACTGTTTTAGGGACTAAGAATAACAGCTTTTACGAAGAGCTTTGGCTGTTAGGGAGGGCCACTGTGGGAGGCTGTGTAGATTTATCCAGCCCTGCTCTGGGGGTGGGGGTAGGGGGGCACTGTTCACCTAAAACCACAAAGCAAAGGGACCCCCTGGAGTTGTGCAGTGCATAACCCTGCTTCTAGTTCAATAGAGGGAGACAGAAAATATGCAAGCAAGCCAAGAGACCAATTAGGGAAGAGCTGTGAGTTTCATAAACATAACAATGCAGGTAATAATATAGGTAACATTATAAAAAATGACTGGAAGGAGAAAGAGGGGCCATAACACCAGGATTTCAGAGAAGGTTTCTCTCTCTCTCTCACACACACACACACACACACACACACACACACACACACACACACAATCCTGCCATTTGCAACAACATGGATGAACCTGGAAGACATTATGCTGAGTGAAATAAACCAGACACAGAAAGGCAAATACTTCATGATCTCACTTATATGTTAAATCTAAAAAAGTCAAACTCATAAAAGCACAGAGTAGAATGGTGGCTGCCAGGGCCTGAGAGGTGGGGGAAATGAGGAGACGTCTGTCAGAGAATAAACTTTCAGTTATGGGGGGTGAGTAACTGCTGGGGATCTAAGGAACAGCATGGTAACTGTAGCGAACAATACTCTGTTGTATACCTGAAATTTGCTAAGACAGTTGATCTTCAGTGTTCTCACCACATACTCATACACACACACACACACACACACACACACAATGATAACTATGTAAGGTGTTGGATATGTTAAATCACCTTGATTGAGGTGCTCATTGCCAAAATGTATACATATCTCAAAACATCACATTGTATACCTTAAATATTTGGTGTTTGTTTATTAATTATACTTCAATAAAGTGGAGAAAAAAATAAAAAGAAGTCCCATTTAAACTGAGATTCAGGGATTAGAAAGATCTAGCCTTGTGGATGGATTATCTGAGGAAGAATGTTCTAAGGACCAAAACACAAGAGTTTGTCAGTCCCTGGGGGTCAGAGAGAATATATGAGGAACTGGAGTGGTGAACAAGGGGAGAGAGGCAGAAGCAAGGTCAGGGTACAGAAAGGGGCCATTCTTGGGGTGCTTTGGTGGCTCTGTCAGTGAAGCGTCCAACTCTGGATTTCGGCTCAGGGTTGTGAGCTTGAGCCCCATGTCAGACTCTGTGCGGGGCATGGAGCCTGCTCAAGATTCTCTCTCCCTCTGCCTCTCCCCACCCTTAAAAAAATGAATGAAAGAATGAAAGAAAGAAAAGAAAGAAAAAGAAAGAGAAAGAAAAAGAAAAGAAAGAAAGAAAAGGAAAATAAAGAAAAAGAAAATAAAGAAAGGGGCCATTCTTCAGAGGGGTTGATGAGTTTGAAATTTTTCTAGGAGCAAAGGAAATAGTCTCTGAAGAGTTTCTTCTATTCAAGACATTGATGCTGCTGTGGCCAATAGCATGAAAGTGTCACGGTAGTGAAGGTCTTGGTCCCATTCTGAATGATTCAGAGCATTGGATGAAGGAATTTTGAGGTAAGAAGAGCTAGGCATAGAGCTAAATTATCATTACATGGGGATTACTGTCCTGAAGTTCTAATCGTAAAGTCATAATGATCCAAATCTTACAGAAGCAAAACTCAAGCCAGGGGCACTATGGATTTGTCTGGCTGATTAATTATTTTTCAAATACACTTGGACGCTAAACTGTACATTTTTTCTCTGTTGTAATGAACGGTCTTTAAATGAAACAGCAGACTGAACATACTCAGAAAAGTGTCTGTTACAAGAGCTGGTCCAGGCACCAGCAGGTTCTGAGAAAGCCGACACCCTTGGCTTCACTTACATATAGCTTAAAATTGAGTATAATATTGAGTGTGATACTGAGTACTGAGTATATTCAGTAATATTCCCAGATTATATACAGCCTGATATAGTAGGTTTATTCTGTATACCAAATCATATACAAAATGTAATCGCTTTTCTATACACACTAATATTTATTATTAGAAAGATCACAGGTATCGGAGTGGGTAAAGCACAAAAAATCTTAAACCTACTCTAAAAGAAAGTCATTAATAAAACTTTGAATGAAGTAATGAACGCCCAAACTTCCATTAATTGCCATTCCATAAAAATATGCTATTTACTTGGAATAGTTTGAATGTCTCTCTCTTTTTAAGATTTTATTTATTTATTTGAGAGTGTGCAAAAGCGAGAGAGATCACAGAGGAAGAGGGAGAAGCAGACTGGCCGCTGAGTGGAGAGCCCAATGATCATGACCCAAGCCAAAGGCAGACGCTTAACGAACTGAGCCACTCGGGTGCCCTGTCTCTTCATTTTTATGACAAAATTTAAGTCTCTCTGATGGAAGGGATGCATGATACTTTATCACATTTTACTAATAAAGAAAAAAATTATTAAAATGATGCCTTAACATTAGCAACTGCAATCTAGTATATAATATATTGGGCATTATCATAGATATACTCAGTTTGGGGCAGAGATTTCATTTCCATAGGAATAGCCCAGGAGCAGTAAGGACTGCTGTAGAGTGTTTTGATAAAGGCTGTCATAAAATACACTTTCTTAAATTTGCCTTCACCAAAGAGTAAAATCACAGGGAAATGCTTTAAAAATATGACCAAAGATAGGACTTCTGGCTAACCAGAAATGTGAAAAATAAATCTCTGACTCAAGCACACAAGAGTATCAACAAACAAGGATGACAGTTGGGCAGTGTCCCTGGTAAGTTTTCCTTCCCTGCCTTTTTCCTTCTCCTGATGTACAAATTACATACAGTGAAATGCATCTGTCTTAAGAATACAGTCGAATGCGTGCTGTCAAATGTGCACACCATATAAACAGCAACCACACTGCAGAAACTTCCCTCAGGGCCCTTCCCAATTCATGGCCTCACCCTTCTGCCAGAGGCAATCACCCTCTGGCACCACACCTTAATTCTACCAGCTCCTAATAATTCATTAAAGAGAATTGTATTACTTAGCAATAAATAACAAACTACCGATAGATACAACAACACGGATCAACCTCCAAAAAATTCTGAGTAAAAGAAAAAAATCAAAAAAGTAGTACATACCATGTATGTAAAATTCTAGAAAATGTAAGCTCACCTTTAGTGACAGAACAGATCACTAGTTGCCTGGAACCAGGGAGAGGGACGAGCAAGAGGAATTATAAATGGGCAGAAGTCAATTTGAATGGGTATCTTCATCTATCAAAACTTACTGAATTGTATACTTAAAATATACGTGTTTGTTTGGGTCAATTATATCTCAATAAAATTTAGAACCCACTTTCAAATGGCAAATCAGTTTGCTAGATAAGAAAAGTTCACCCTGTAAATCATATTGAGCTTTTATGTTCAATAAATAAAGCTTTCATAATTTTTTTTTAAATTTGGAATATGTTTCACCATTTTTTCTCCAAATACTTTTCTCTATGCAATCTACCCCTGCCATCCTATGATATGATTCCAATTCCAGGTATGTTTGATGTCTTGATATTGTCCTATAATAAAGAGGTCAGTGGCTCTTTTCACCTTTTTTCCCCTCTGGGCTTTGTTTTGGCTTATTTCGACTGACCTATCTGCAAGTTCACAGATCTCTTCTCATCATCCAATCTGTTTTTGAGACCTCCAGTGAATTTTTCATCTCATTTCTCAAATTTCCACTTGACATCAACTTTTTGCAATTCCCATTTGTCTACTCTAAACTCTGTGTTCAGATTATATCCATCCTTACATTTTAAAAAATATTTACAGTATTCTCCTAAATTCATTTTGACTAGAAGACTCTGGCAAAATTTTCTTTCAGTTCAAATTATAAAACAATTGTGATACGTATCATTTTAACCTGAATAGATGACTCCCTTATTCTATGATCTACTACTCAAAGCACAAACACTGTACTCTTTATACCCAAAGCCTCTCCATCCTGTTTATCCAATAGTTTGGACACATATAAGGTTCTGATAAAAACCCCAAGTATTCAACTGAACACCAGAAGGGCTACAGTCTAAGAGAGAAATTAAACTAGAAATAGACCGTCTTCAACATCACTACTTATTAGGGAAATCCAAATTAAAACCACAATGAGATACTACCTTGCACCTTATTAGAATGGCCATCATCAAGAAAATAAGAGATAAATGCTGGCATGGATGTGGTGCAAAGGGAACCCTTATACACTGTGTACACTGTTATGACAATGTAAATTTGTACAGCCACTACAGGGGAAAACAATATGGAGAATATTCTAAAGATTAAAAAGAACTACCATATGGTCTAGAAATTCCATGGGAATATATCCGAAGGAAACGAAAACACTAACTCGAAAAGAGTCTTTCACCCCCATGTTCATAGCAGTATTATTTACAATAGCCAAGACATGGAAACAACCTGAGTGTCCATCAATGGATGGATAAACTGTGATCCATACAAACACACACACACACACACACACACACAGAATATTATTCACCCATAAAAAAAAAAACAAGGAAATCCTACCATTTGTGACAACATGGATAGACATTGAAGTCATTATGCTAAGTGAAATAAGTCAGACAAAAAAGGCAAATACTGTATGATCTCACTTATACAAAATCTTTAAAAAAGAAAAAGAAACAGAACAGATCAGACTTGTGGTTACTAAAGATGGAGGACAGGGGGGATTGGAGGAAGGTGGGAGGGTGATCAAAAGGTACAAACTTCCAGTTTTAAGATAAACAAGTACTATGGGTATAGCATTTAACAGGATGACTGCAGCTAATACAGGAGAGTTAAGAGGAAATCTTAAGAGCTCCTATTAACAAGGATTTTTTCTTTATTTCTTATTTTCTTTCTTTTCCTTATATTCTATTTATAGAATAGAAGGAAGGAAGATAAATGTTAACTGAATCTATTGTGCTAATCATTTCATAATATTTGTAAATCAAACCATCAGCTGTATGCCTTAAATTTATGCAGTGATGTAGGTCAATTATTTCTCAATAAAACTGGGGAAAAAAACTACTTAAAAAAAAAAAAAGAAAAAAGAAATCGACCAGCCTTACAAAGAATGAAACCCAGCTGTGAATCAGCTCAATCTGTTTGGATTAAAGTAATCCATGCCTACTCTAATTGCCTGCCAGAAGGTAAAGAAATCCTCTCTAGAGAAAGATAACATTTTTTTCCAGAACCTCTGTAATTTTTATACATAATTTCCATAATTCAATAAAAAATTTCCCAGGTATACAAAATAAAGGATGAGAAAAAAAAAAAAAAAAAGGCAATGAAAACTCATGCACAGGTGACCCAGATACTGGTTTTCAGAAATAGATTTTAACCGTGATTAGTGTATCACAAGTGATGACAAGATGGAAAAATTGACCAGAAAACTGGAATTTTATATCAAAAGAACAAAAAGGAAATTCTAAAACTTAAGACTAAAAAACAGTAATATCGGGAATGCCACCGAGGCCACCCCTCACCCGCCAGAAGAGGTAAAATTAAAACTACTCACAGCAGGTGGTGGTAGCAGCGGCTGAGGTTTCTGCAGGGATGGGAGCTGCAGGTGGGCGGAGCCTCGGTGGGCACCCCTTGTCCCCCCCGCGAGCGTTTCCGCCCAATCCGCGGGCGTGAGCCTGGAGCCGGGCTGGGGGCAGGGTCCCAGTTCACAGATGCTCACCCTGCTGTGGACACCGAGGAAGACGAGCAACTCAGCTGCATGGCTCCGAGTTCAAGTTCATGGACTTCACCCTTCCTAGCCAGACGCAGATGTTCCCAGGTCCAGAGGTGGCTGCACAGTGCCTCCCGCGCACACGGCCGGCGCAGTGACCCTGACAGTTCCAGGGCAGGTCGGGGCACTCAGGGCATCCTGGGTCACAGGTGTGGTCAAGACTAGCCAGTTGTTTACCGAGTTGAACTTCGAATAGGTAGATACCTGCTATTCCCGGGATTTCCCAGCGCCTGCCTGCGGTGACTGCAGAATACACAGTACTGCTGGCATGACGTACTGTAATACCAGCAGGAAGTGGGTGTGTAACCCCCGCTACAGACACACTGTAAATCACCTCCTGAGGTGCAAAGAGGCGACTTGCCACAAGGATGGGCTTCTCTGGGAACCGGCTCTGGAGGGTTATCGTGGCTCCCACAATGTCTTCCTCCACCACATCATTACTGCCAAGGCCAACTGGGTCGTGGTGCTGCTGTCTGGACTGCCCTGCGCCCGTCAGAAAAGCCTCAAGTACATCAACGGGGACAGCTGGGAGCGGCAGCCTCTGATGTAGAACCGCTGCTTCGGGTGCTGACTAGTCAAGATCCCTCTGAGCAGGTGCAGCTGTGGGCTGGGCCCATCACCACTCCGCAGATCAATCAACAACTCGGAAGTGCTGCGGCTAGGAAAATCCTTCCGCCAGCTTGGAGGTACCAGAGAAGCTGGAGGTGGAGAAGGGCCACAGAGCGTCCTCCTGCCATAGAATGCTTCCCAGCACTGGAACAAAGTTGGGCCCCTTGTCTAGGTGCCGGCCAACTACGATGAGAAACCAAAAAAGAGTGCCAGTCTCAGCATAACATCACGGTCAGCTGGGACCTAGTCCTTAACAAGAAGACAAATGCCTACTTCGCCCAAGACTGAGTATCAGTCCTCTGGTGACGAGGATTTAGTCATAATTCGGTTGAGATATGCAGCTTACTCAAGGGAACAAGATATGCCTGCCTACAAAGGAAGCGTGGTTGGCATCCGCTGTGGAAAGCGATCAGCCACGTCATCCAGGTCCCTGTTAACTGTGGTGATGACATCACCACTGAGCTGCAGAGCAGTTTGGGCAGGCCTGTGGAAGGAGATCATAACTTGCAGGTGGATTTCAGATGGGAGTCAACCTCATTCGACAGGATGCAGAGCGTGCTGAAAATGTTTGCCCTGGAGGAGACCTCCATGTGGGGCTAAATCAGCCACCAGCTGGAGGACATTATCATCAGATCTCAGCTGCCCAAGAGCTTCACGGCAAAAGGACTCCCCAACCGGAACCACTCTTCAGGTTTATACCATAAAGACCGCACAGCAAAGATCCATGAGCCTGATCCAAGAACCACCAGGCACCAGGAAGATGGTTACCTTGGCCACCAGCAGCTGCTATACCTGGCTGGGCAAAGCAGTGCACCCCTGCTTATCTGTGCTCCAAGTAATACAGTCATTAATCTGCTGACCGAGAAGATCTACCAGACCAGGCTGAGAGTCATGCTGTTCTGCATCAGGACTCAGTATCATTTCTGTCCCTGCACAACCAGATCAGGAACATGGACAGCATGCTGAGCTCCAGAAGCTGTAGCAACTGAACGAGGAGACTGGGGAGCTGTTTGTTGTCTGCAGAAGAGAAGCCGTACCTGATGCTAAAGCTCACCATGGAGAGTGAGCTGCTCATGAACACAGATGTATGTGGAAGTCTGGGCAACTGAGGCCCATTTTAACTGAGGCAAGCACCCGGGCCACTGAGCTAGAGTGCATGGTCCCCATGGTCCTCGGACTCAACCAGCTCATCTTCATGGGTGACCACTGCCTGCTGGGCTCCATGGTGATGTGCAAAATGGCAGACGAGGTTGGGCTATCCCAGTCACTCTTCATGAAGCTCGTGGTGCTGGGTGTCTGTCCCATCTACCTCATCCACCTCCAGGTCCAACATGATGCACCCTACCCTCAGCGTCTTCCCGTCCATCATCTACCAAGTCTCTCTTCAGAAAGGCATCACTGCAGCAGATCTTAGGAAGAAGGGATTTGACTTCCAGTGACCTCAACCTGATAAACTGATGCTCTAGGTGACCCAGAGCCCAGAGGAGATTGCAAGCTCAAGCACCTCCTCCCTGAACAGGAAGGAAGCTACACATATGGAGTAGATCAACACAAAGCTGCTGAAGGAAGGTGCCAAGCCAGATCAGATTGGCATCATCATGCCCTTAATCAAGGCCAATGCTCCAACTTAATGCAACTCATGTAGTTCAGCGACTCCCTCCACACCAAGCTCTGCCAGGAGGTAGAGTTCACCCACGTGGACACATTCCAGGGCAAGACAAGGACTTTATGTTACTCTCCTGCATGTGGGCTAACAAGCAACAAGGCATTGGATTTTTAAACAACCCCAGGCAGCTTCACATGACCCTGACCGAAGCATGATATGAGGTCATTATCGTAGGCAACTCAAAGGCCCTGTCCTCACAGCTGCTCTGGAACCACCTGCTGAACTACTACTAAGAACAGAAGGTGCTGGTAGAAGGGCCCCTGAACAATGTGGGAGAGCCCCATGCAGTTCAGCAAGCCCTGGTAGCTGGTCACCACCCTCTACCCAGGAATCATGTATGACCCCAGGAGGCTATGATCCCAGGATCAGTCTATGAGCAGAAGAGCCAGAGCTGGCCCTGGAACATGAACTTGCAGACCCAGACCAGATGGGCAGGACTGGTGCCATCCCCAGCCACGTGGCTGCCATGAACATTCCCCTCCAACTTTAACCTGGTTATGCACCCCATGCTCCCACTGGGGTATTTTGGACAAACGGACCCTGGGAACCCCCAAAGGCCAGACTGGTCCAGAAGAACAGCTTTGGGCTTCCTGGGCTCAGCCAGAGGGATCTTCCCAGCAGCCAGGCCAGCCAGGAGGTGGCATGTCAGCTGTTCTCACAGGACGCCCTGGTTCAGGGCTGTATCTTCAGGAGCCAGCCCTCCCAGCAGAGCAGCCTGAGCTGTCCCAGGACAGTTACCTTGGTGATGAGTTGAAGTCACACATCGACGGGGCACTGTTGCAAGACGACTCCTATCAGCACAGTGGAGTGATGAAGCTGTCCCAATACTAGAGGGGGACTTTGTTGGTCAGTATCTTATTCTGAGTAATAAAAAATAAAATAAATAAATGGATACCTGTTTTCCACTGCTAAAACTGAAGGACCACTGTCAGCAACAGGAGCAGAGGAACACCTGAGGGACAGAGGAGCCGACACAGAGGGAGCGCCCACCACTGGCCAGCAGGGCAAGGAGAAGGGAGACTGAAGGTGGAACCCAAGCGGAGGAGACCCAGCCAGGAGCCCTCCACCAGCCGCTCAACATGGATGCCCCATGCCAACGCCACCACACCTGAGTCTGTGACTGCGGTGGAGGGAGGGAGACCCTCATCTCAGACTAGGCCTTTCCTCTGTTCTATTCTTTCTTTTCTTTGATTGAAAGGGGACTAGGTTTTAGAAGAAACTCCTTGCTGGTGGCTCCCTGTGGGTGGCCAGGCTCCATGCTGGCTCGCTGCTTGCGTTCTAAGAGGGTTTTCATTTAAAGCAAATACAGTGTTTCGGGTTTTTCTGTTTTTTAAAGATTCTTTCAAAGGAGGACTGGAAAATATTCTTACTGAGTTTGTCTGTCACATCTTGGTGGTGGATCTGGGAGATGCCAGAAGCTTCCATAAATGGAGTTTAAACAAGCCAACCCAACTGGAGATTAGGATCCATACCTGTGACAAGATCTGGAGAAAGATTTCTGCTTTCAGTTTGAGCTGCCCATGGGTCTTCCTACATTCAAGGTGGTGAGGGAGCACACTTCCAGGCTGGGCAGCTCCCCAATTTCCCCTGCACTCTGAGAAGAAAAGTGCTTGCTTACCATGTGCGGTGGCCTCACCCCCCTACCGCAAAGGGTCTTGTTGAGAGTGGCCTTGAGGCCGGAAAGCAAGAAGGTGGCTGTTCTCTGGCTAATGGCTTCTTCTCAGAATCCTTCCCAAGGATTTGGTGGAAGACAACAGCCAAGAAGGCCCATCCCCATCCCCATGGAGATGCTCACAAACCTGTGACCTCTTAGATAAGCTGAGCGCCCCACCCCTCCATTTTCTCCAAAGCCACCCCTAAGTTTAAAGCCCTTCTACCTGCAAGCACAGGGTCAGTGAGGTGGGGGTTGTTTCTGATTTTGGGGGGAAAAGGAGTAAGTATCAGAAATAAGTTGGTTCTGGAGCACCTGGGTGGCTCAGTCAGTTAAGCATCCAACTCTTGGTTTTGGCTCAGGGCTTGATCTCAGGGTTGTAAGATCGAGCCCCATATTGAGCTCTGCACTTAGTGCAAGGTGACAGAGACACACAAGCCACTTTCCTACTAGCCAGGGCTTGTATTTATTGCCACTGCTATAAGGTTCTTGGTTCCCCCTTTTTGGTAAGTTGCATAGAGACCTAGAATTTGGATAGGTTTCCACTATCACCCATTGTGTGAGGCATCCCCTGGTGATGGCCATGCCCCCTATCTTATTCCACTGTGCCATTCTTTAGAATGTTTTGCCTCCACTTTGTGCTATTTGCTTTGTTCTCCCCCTTCCTAGCAGCAGTTACTCTGAGTTTTCCAAACCAAGGAGGATTTGTACCAAGGCAACTTCTGATTTTTGGTCCATTTGTCTTAAGCTCTTTTAACACCAATAAAATCTTAATAAATAAACAAAACCTCATAAAACAAAAACAATGTTGTAAGTGGCAGTGACAAAGTAGAGCAACCAAAATTGTTACACGTTGTTAGTATACAAAATGGTACAAAATCTTTGGGGAAAGATTTGACAGGTTTTTTATAAAACTAAATAATATATTTTTCCTATGACTCTGCAATTCCACACCTAAGTATTTAACTAAGACAAATGAGTACAATCACAAAAAGACTTAAACAAGGGTATTTATAGCAGCTTTGTCATATCTCAAAACTGCAATGAGTTCAGTTGTCTGTCAATGGAACAAATTAAAAATAAACTATAAAATATTCATACAATGGAATACTATTCAATGATATTACTGTTACGGGTTGAATTATATCCTCCAAAAAAGATACGTTGAAATCCTTAGCTCCCATACCTTAGAATTTCACCCTACTTGGAAATGGGATTGTTATGGAGATAATCAAGTTAAAAACAAAGTTAATGACCAATATGACTGGTGTCTTTATGAAAGGAGGAAAAATTTGGATCAAAGACAAACACAATGGGAAGACGGTATACAGATGCAAAGGGAGAAGATAGTCATGTGATTATAGTGATGCATCTACAAGCCAAGGAATGCCAAAGGTGGCTGACAAACACCAAACGCTAAAAGAGGCAAGAAGGATTCTTCCCTAGAGCTATCAGAGAGCATGGCCCTGCCAATGCCTTGATTTCAGACTTCTGGTCTCCAAAACTCTTGAGACAATAAACGTCCATTGTTTCAAGCCACTCAATTTGTGGTGTTTTTTCTGTCCACTCTAAGAAATTAATATAACTGCTAATACAATTTAACCCAAAAAGATGATACATGTAAATAGACAGATGAACCTCAAAAGCATCATGTTAAGTAAAAATGCCTTACATGAAGGATACATACTGTAGAATTCACTTTATAGAAAGCTCTAGAACAGGCAATTCTATGGTGGAAAAAAAACCAACAGTGCTTGCTTATGAGTGTGGAAGTTGGGATTGACTGGGAAGGGGTATGAGGAAATTTTCTGGGGTGATGATAATGTTCTATATCTTGATAGGGGGTTGGTTAACACAAGCGTTTGCATTTATCAAAACTCAGCAAATGAATACTAACAATTTATGTGTTTCATTGTATGTAAATTCTACCTCCAACAAAATATACACGAAAACAAATGCTGAACTCTAGCTAATGGTGTATGTGCTGAGGTATTTAGAAAGAAGTATCTTGATGTCTGAATTTTAATTTGAAATGCATTAAAGAGTAAGATGGGTTGATGAATGGATACAGAAATGGGTAGGTAGATATGTGATAATGCAAGTATAATATTAATGATAGAATATAGTTGATGGATATATGAGTGTTCAATGTAAAATTCCTTCCATTCTTTTGTGTGTTTGAGTGTTTCCATAACACAATGTTAAAGAAAAAAAGAATGTAATGTAGGAATTCACCAGCAAATTAGACATAGCTAAAGAGAGATTTAGTCAGGCTGAAGAATTAAGAACTGAAAATAGAGAAAGGTGTGTAAGTGATACTAGAATCAGTGCTAAAGACTAGCATAAATATAACTGGAATTTTAGAAGGGAAGGAGAAAGAGAAGGGACTAGAAGCATTTTTTTTAAGAACTCAAAATTTTTCCAAGCAGATGAAAGACTTCAAGCCACATATTCAGTTAATGCAGTGAGCTACAAGCATTTCCTTTGAATACAAAGAAAAACATTAATTGTTGAAAAATGAAGACAGAAACCTCTGCAAGCATTCAGAGGAGCAGCTGTAGGACTGAGAGGTCACTTCTCAACGGAATGACATCTTTTAAGTGAGGCACATGGATAGAGCTAGCATTTCTTAGGCCAAACCCTTTACAAACATCATCCCATGTAATCCTCATATCCCCCCCAGCCCCCAAATTGGGTTGAATTAATATCCCCATTTTCATAAAATGAAATTGAGGCTTGAAAAAGTTAATGATGTACCTGAATGCAGACAGCTAGCCGCTGGTAAAGATTTCAATTTAGCTGTGACAGACTCCAAACATGTTCATCGTATATATTATGCTCCCTCCTGTACAATAAATGTTCTGCTTTTTTTTCCTCCATTCCTGTGCATCTGCCTAGGCTCCCGGTCTCGACATTCCCTGATTTGGCAATCCCCCTGCCAAGTCTTGTAGCAGTTATGACAATATGCTTGGGGTTAATATTGAAAAAGGAAAGAGAGAAAGAGAAACAGAATGTGATTGAACATCCGTATCTAATATTAGATAACAAGGCTACAGATTACATTATTGTATGGTATTGGAGCACTGACTGTAGAGAGAATACATTTAATTGGCACCTTTTCTTTGAATACAGTGTATCAAGTCTCCCTTTTGACACTATATTAGATGACTGAAATGCTACTTTGTGTCTTGTTAACACTGGATTATAAAGTGTATATTATTATAGAAAATTGACAAGGTGATGAGCTGTCACTTCAGCTGAGAGAATATCCTATTTTAATGAATATTATTTCATAAGGAAATGTGCTGATGACAGCTCATTTCAGTGGAAACTGTTGATGCATAACCTTTTTGCTAGACAACATTATATCCATAGTGACTAAACCTAAAAAAAAAAAAAAAACTATACTAGATTCTAGAAATGTGCGAGAATAATTTTTGAGAAATGAGTACCTAAGAGTGAGCAAAAATATGCTTAATGTATTGTGTCAGCATATATATTAGAGGAAATTTTGTGGGGGTATATTTTTTTTGATAAGATAGTAATTTATATCCCAATAATATTGTTAATATATTTTTCATTTAAGCTTATGATAAGATGTAAGCTGGTGTCCTCAGAATAAATGTGTCTGTGTTTGTACATGCATAAACGCATGTGTATATATACCGATAGGTACACAGATAAAATTTCAAAGTCAATACTTTCAGACATACATCCAATCTGGCATGTAAGCCAACCGAATGCTATGGGAATGGTGCTGTGCATTTGAGAATCCGGGCTTTAAGGGGCAGCTGGCCCCTTCTGTCTTTATTTGGTCTATATTTGCTGCTATGACAGGGATCCCAGCCCAGGCTCCTGAATGATGAGAGACCATGTGGAAAGAAGGGACACAGCCCTCCCAGTGTTTTAGCTGAGACCACCCCCAGTCAACTGTCACTGAATTCCACTCCATGAGCAAGTTCTGGAAGACCAACAAAAGAACCACCCAGCCAACCAACGGAATTGTGAACAACAAAACATCACTCTTTCTTGAGGCCACTGAATTTTGGTGTAGTATGTGACACAGCAATGAGTAACTAGAATGCTACGTGTTCCCAACCAGATTTCAGACATTTCTAGCCAAGTCTGGGAAACTGGTGAAATATGCCTGATAGGATGTGATTGAAAAAATACTTTTAAGTTAGAGGAAAATGAGACAAGGGGTTTTCATAGATAGGGAGAAAGGTAAGGGAAACGCTGGAAGGAATGGGAAAAACAGCACTATCTGCCCAAGACTTTGGACTGGAAGCCTGGACTCCTGACAGGGTCCCGTGGGCAGAGAGTGTGGCAGGAGGAAACAGAGGGAAGGTATGGCTTTATACAGAAACCAGAAGTGGAACTAAGTGCTATCACTGACTTCCAGAAGTACATCAAAAGAAGAAAAGAGAAACAATAAATATTTGCTAGAATCTGTCTCTCTCTGCTGGATATCTGCTGTAGAGAAGTGAAACCTTCTCATCGGACACAAAGTCTAATACCCTTTGGGAATAATACTAACAATACTTCAGCTCTCTGGCTCTTCAATGTTTCTTGGAAATTTCTCATGCAAGTTTTAGGTAGAAGTCCAGAATCTGAGAAACTCTGGTGCATATCTAAAATATTCCTACATACTGTTGTAGTAGACCCACATTAACTGCTTATCAACTGAATAGGGTTCCAATAATATAAATATTAATTGGAATATTATTGATCCATTTCACCTCCCTTCCTATAATTGCTTAAATAGCATATATCCCTTCTAGACTGACGTGAAAGGGCATATTGGAATATAAAGGCAGAAGGATTTCATTTTCTTTGGCATTTTTAGTCATATCTAAATCGTACAAGTCTTGGCAAAGGAAGACTTGAAAATTTGTGGGAGTTTTTGGTACTATGTCATCCAGGAAAATCATTTGTTTTTCATATTATATATATATTTTTTCAGTTTTATATATAGTGTGTTTCTCCCAGACATTATGCTAGGCATGTTATACTAGTTTTCCCCTTCCTCCTCTTAGCACACCTTCAACATTATTATCATTCATAACTGAGCTCAGGGATATTAGATACCTCATGTAAGGTCTTATGCCTGAATGTTCCCGATCTGTCACACTCCAGAGCCATAACCCTGTCCCACCCCTTCCTTACCTTACAGAGCTGCTACTTTCTCCTGTAGAATCTTTTACAGCTTTCTCTCTAATAACTAAAATCGACTACTACAAAGTTTTCTCTAAATAAAATGGCAAGTTCTTATCTGAAATAACCAAAACTCAAGTAACTTGTAAGGGAAAGCTTACTGAAGGATAATGTATTATTTTAAGGGCATTCCTCAGAGTTATAATGACAAATGAAATTATATTACATTTCTCAATAAAGAGGAAACTATGTTCTCCAAAGCACATAAAATTAGTTCCAAAATTAAAAATTCAGAAGTTAGACTTAAATGAATACCATCAATTAATTTTTATAAAAGAACTAGGGCCATTTTGAAAAAGTTCAATTGTCTTCTAAATGAAAATTAGATAAATAACTTCATTTTATTGAGAAAAATTATTATGCTCTGAGAGAGAGAACTAGCAGGCTTTTAGCCTTCAATTAAAAATATCAATCCTCCAGTGGAGTCCCCCAAATTATTCATCTGCAAATGAGCATCACTCAAAGGAGGATTTCACCTAGAGCGCAAAGGAGCAGAAGCTAACCGAGATGCTTCTTTTTATTTGTGATTCCATTTTCATCAGTGATAATGAGATTTCTCTTAAATACCCTTCCAGTGGTTGAATAAATATTTAACTTGTTAAAAACTCCAGGTACTGTCTTCTAAGTTGTACCTTACGTTCTGAAGGGACCTTAAAACAATGAATATATCTGAACAGTGACATGGAAAAACACAAAATTTCGGTCTTTGGACAGTGTTCCACATTTTCATTGTCTCCATTCTTCTTTGAAGTACACATAAGGAAGGGGCGCCTGGGTGGCTAAGTCGGTTAAGCGTCTGACTCTTGATTTCAGCTCAGGTCATGGTCTCGGGGTTGTGTGAGGTCATGCGCTCAGCAGGGCGGTCTACTTGAGATTCCCTCTCCCTCTTCCACTACCCCTCCCCCTACTCTTTGTGTGCTCACTTGTGCTCGCTCTCTGTCTCCGAATGAGTGAATGAATGAATGAATGAATGAAGTACATAAAAGGAAGAAAACAAGCTATTTCTGTGTCCCTGGCCATCCTGTTTATTGACCCTGTTTTTTGTTTTTTGTTTTTTTCAATGCTAGGAAAGCATTTGTCAGTGTGCGCTGAACTAATTTAAGGAACCAGAAACATCTCTGAACTGTGTAGAAAATTTCAGGATAGAGCTAAAAGGGACCAACCCATTTGTTACCATCTTCCCAATGGCACAAATGGCTTAAATCCCAAATATCATAATCTAACCGAAACAAGATGAAATGGACTATTTTTCTGTGCAGTACCACTGTTTCTTTTCTTTTTCTAAGGCATGGAAGCATTTGCAGAAATGTGATATCTGTAATAACAAGCCACAAGGGGAAAAAAAAAGCAAGACACCCTTGCACAGTGATGGTATACTATTACATGTAGCCTACCCACACAAATTGGTCCCAGCAGTTTTCTCTTTAATTCAGGATTTATGGAAACATCTGAGATTATAAAATTAACCAAACAAAAACAGATGCTATAATTGTGAGGGGCCCAATTCTTGGATGAATACCAGAGCTACACATTAGTATATGGAGTGGAAACATTTTAACTTAAGTTCTTATATATCAGTTTACAAGCTGATGCAAATATTCCACATGAAAATAACTATCTTAAACAGCTTGGAGAAATGAAATTATGTTCACATAAGTGGCCCATTTTTCTCCCTTTCTAAAGGAAGACAAGGGCTATTAAAATGATAATTTTCTCAAGTTTCTTGATTAATAATATAAAACATCCCACCTATATTTACAATTGCAAGGAAAGATGGGGGGAGAAGCACGTCTTCGATGCAGCTCCCAAATTATGCTTGTGTATTACCCTGGGGTAATACGTAATAACTCCACTGTCATCCTATTTGCTTATTTATTGCAGAAGAGCAATTTCAAGCAATATTTATCATCTGGTCAGAGGTAGTGTCAACCAAAAGGAAAGAGAACATCTTTGCGTTTAAATAAGAGTAACTATTCAATGGCAATAGAAAACACCCTTCTGGTCTAGGCTACGCTTAGACATGTCGACGACACGGAAATTATCCTTAGGGAAAAGAGACATAAAAAATGAAGTGGGGTTGTAGCAATTGACTCCTTGTGGCCATGCCTTTGCCAAGCGTGTTCTTAAGGTAAAAATACGAAGGAAATTAGAGACTTAAGATCAATCAAAAATGTGTTCTTTTTAGGAACGAAGAGCCTTTAAGTGATCTAAGATGTTTTTTTCTGTAAAGTAGTGCGTTTCTTTGAATTCAAGAACACATGGCAAAAGCCATGGCTCTATGACTGGGAAAAAGAGCTTTCTAAACACACTCAGAGAAACATCAAGATAATACCTCCCAGGGACCTTGGCCAAGATTTGTTTATTGGATTTACACAATTGAACCAATCATGATTAAACGGCCTCGGGGCAAAAGTTCAAAGGGATAACAATCAGAACGCATAAAAACTAGAGCAAAAACTGGCATATATTAAAATAAATAAGATGTCAATGTAAAGAGATGTGTCTTTCAGTTCTTTATAGTTCTGCTTATAGAAGGTCCCTAGAAAAGGATTGGACCAAACTACGGTGAACAAAAAAAAAAAAAAAAAAAAAAAATTCCCACAAAACACGGGCCTTCCACAGAAATCCAATTTCTTCTTGAGTTCTTTATGGATGAAATGTAGTAAATGTTAGCTAGAGCCCTCTGGCTGATTTATATTTCTATGAAGTTGAATCAGCAGTGTTTCCCACACTGATTCCAGGGAACACAAAACTCATGGAATGTTACTAAGGATTAGCTAACACTTCTTCTCGGCTACCAAGGTGAATCATCTAGGAAACATGGATTTAAATCTGGTTTACCAAATTGTTCTCCTAGAATCCAGGCTTCTCACACTTATGGGACTTCAGAGTTCACCTGAGACAAATCTTGCAGGAAGACAAATCTTGCAGGAAGACAAATCTTGCAGGAAGGGAACCCAATCTAAGGTAACTAATACACAAGTTCTGTACATGGTTCTAGGTCCAAAGGTGAAGATAGTTGAGTGGTTGGTTCATTCTGACCCTAAGTCCCACTCAGCCCTATTTTTTTCCGTAATAGGCAGCCTGCCTTCCCACATAAGAACTTAGCCCCTTCATCTTCTTCTCTATCAAATGGTGATCTGACTCTCCTTAAACGAAGGTAAAACTGCTTGATCAGAGCCTGACTATTTTCTTTCACAAATACATTTGCATGCAACAGAACTGAAACTTTGATGTGAAAGAACATAATACTTATTCAGATATTTTAGGCAAGCAAGTAAAAGCAATGTTTGGAAAACTAATGTAGGTACTTACAGGCATCTTGAGACCATATGCCATAGATAGATAGTCATACCTGACGGTAACCCAGCCGAATCTACCAAGAGCTTGGAAATCCCAAGCACTTGTTTCTCAAGGACCTGTATTGAGCAATTAATTCCATGAGTCATCTGATAACAGAGTCACCATGATGTGATGGCCTCAATGTCATTAATCTGGACTAGACCCTGTCATTGACCCTGGACTAGATGTTTCCTACTAGAAAGGAAGCTGGCCCAAGAGCCATCTAAGCTGGCTAAGGCTTAACTGATGGTGGATGCTCCGAGGTTTGTCTTGGCATCCAAGTGTAGTTCACTCTCCAGGCAGTGTTCACATAAGCTGTTAGCGCCCCAAATCCATGAAGTAACACTTCCCCAAGGTGTACAGAAAGTCAATACTCAAAACTTCAAGCAAAAAGCCAGTGAGTATCTTGACTCATTTCCCAGTACAGTGCTGATTCTTTCACTAAACTGTTACTGAGCCATGTTGTTCTACATACTGGAGATAGAATAAAGAATAAGAAAAATACGGCCCCCCAAATCATGGCCCTTACATTTTAATTGGGGGGTGGGGGTGGGGAAGAGAGGCAAGAAACAAACCAATAAGAAAATATTAAGCAATGTTTAAGTACAACAAAGAAAATATAACTAAGTGACATAAAATATAGTGATGGGGCTATTGGACCAATGTTCAGAGAGAGGAGTCAGGTATCCAGAGGTAGAGTGACAGTTGCAAGGCAGGGTCTGAGAAAGCAGCTGAGACATTGGAACAAAGGTAGACATACAGGTAGGGTCTTAGACATATGACCACGAGTGGGTGAGGGACTTGGGAAGTCAGGTACAAGAAGAACACTTCACGGAATGGGGGTGTGTAAGGGTGCAACATGGTCACCCCTCTTTGATCGTCACTTGCTGCACAAGTATAGTTTGTCCACTCTTCCAGTTTGCTACATTTAAGCCCACTCTAATTGCAAGTGAAAAATTTAAATGTCAACACTGGGACAGCAAATGTTGCATAAGGAGTAAAAAGAGTGAGTCAACCAACGTTCTTGCTCCAAAGGGTTGCTGTTTGATTTTCTGTCCCAATTACTACAGATCTTAGACCCAGAGTAGAAATATCTCTACTGCTTGGGGAGATGAGTGAAGAGCAGGAGCCAGCACCTTGCATTTTATAGTTATCAAATCAAGTGATTATATCCTGAAGATTCAGATATGAAAGACCCATACCTCATTTGCTTATAGTGATAGCAGCCAGAGCTCAGCTGGGTTTTCCAACTGCAAATTCAATCCTGGCTCCACACATTTGAGTCATTTCCTGGGCTGGTGTGATGGTCAATTTGACATGTCAACTCAGTGGGCTAAGGGATACTCAATGAGCTGGTAAAACATTTTTTCTGAATGTGTCTGTGAGGGTATTTCTGGAAGAGATTAACATTTAAATTGTAGACTGAAAAAAGACCTGCCCTCACCAGCATAGATTGGGATCATCCAATCCACTAAAGGCCCAAATAAAACAAACAGGTGGAGGAAGGGTAAATTTGCTTGAACTGGAACCACACCACCTTTCCTGGTCCTCAAGCTTGAGGAGGACAAATTGTGAGACTTCTTGGCCTCTGTAGCCATATAAGCCAATCCCTAATTATAAATCTCTTTTTATATATTCTTATATATCCTATGGGTTCTGTTTCTCTGGAGAATCCTAATACACCTGGTATAAGAAATGGCAATCCCCTCCATCAGCTTTAGAGACTACTATATATGACAAGTTGGCTGGGCAGATAAATTTGACAGGATATGCATTTTCTTTTGATGCAAATCCCTTATCTTTCGATCTGGTTAAGTTAGCAGTCACTAGTAATATTTGCATGTAAGCTCTAGACTTTGTATCTCTTGTGAAAAACAGAAGGTCAAAAATAAATTTTCCACACATAAAGGTTACATAAAAAAAAAAAATTCTTTATAGTCTCTTTATTTCTCTGTCTGCCCATGTAACAAAATGTGGTTCTGAAAACTTTGGGCATCCTGCCTAAGAAATTGTTTTCAGGGTTCAGTTTTTATCAATGTCCTAAAATGAGAGAGATTGAGAGAGAGAGAGAGAGAGAGAGAGATAGGGGGGCCCGGAGAAAAGCTATTTTTGGTTAAATTATAAAAAAAAAATAGAAAAGATTTGAAATTCACTTGCCCAAAAACTTGATTGAGCTTAATGCTTTATGCAAAGAATTAATGTTTTTGAACATTAATATTTTCAAAATGTGCTCAAAACTTATTTTCTATTTTCAGCAACCCTAAGTGAAAAGCATTACATTCTGTTACATTCTATGAAAGATAAAAAGATAAAACTCATTTCGGTTCTAGAAATGCCCTTCACGTATGTTTTATAGGTTGTAAAGCCCACAGTTCATACTTGGTGCTGCCAGAGCTATCCTGGAGGCGCCTTTGCCCTCCACATACTCTTCACCAATCCTAAAACCTTCATTGGACATTCACGACATCAGTAAGAGTCGCATGCTTGCTGCACAAGTATAGTTTGTCCTCTCTTCCAGTTTGCTACCTTTAACCCCCTTCCTGCAGAAATCCTAGACCCTCCATTGGATCTTGTGCTGTATAATGGAGGAAGAAAGATTGACCCCCTTCTGGAAGAAAGGGCATGAAGAGAATGGGGGAAGATCTCAGAGAGGAGGCATGATTGAACTTTATGTTATTTGATGGCTTTATTCCATTCTCCCAAGTGGGATGAGGGCAGGCTGAATGAAGAACGCACCACAGCAAAGGTCTGGATGGACACTGAAAAGTAAGGAGAGCCATCCAGAAGGATCAGGAAGACCAGTGAGACCCCAGGTTTGGCCTGATTCTGGGGGAAACCATTCGCAGGTACATGGTATAGAGTTGTGCTCCAAGGACCCCAAAAGGTAGGGCACCTAGCCAGATAATAATACTGATTGTTCCCCCCAGGAGTTTACATTTGAGAAAAACAAAATAAAAAGCCCTTTCTGAATAGAAAGGACTCTGTAAAGACTCCATAATGGCAAAGCGCTCTCCAGCTTGTCTGTAGTGGTGAGTGCTTTCTGACTTTGCTATCTTTCTTGGGGGACTGTTCACAGACACTTGGGTGTATGTGTCTTTTTCCATGGCTTCATTTGTCTCTCCCTTTCTCCTGTAATAGGCCTGTCTCCAGTTCTCGCTTCCACTGCTATCAGAAAAATGTCTCCCCAATGCTGGGTCTGCAGTTCCCTTCCTGTAGATCTTTCCATCTCTGTTAGTCCATCTTATTTAATTTCAAGCTCTCTACAGACCTTCCCGTCTTCTGTCATAGATTTTACTTTGAAATATCTGTTGTGTTTTTTAGGTTCTCTCCCCAACCCTGCCCCATCCACCGCGCTGACATCTCATTTCTTTCACTGCTCTGCAATGTACGTCCGTCCGCTTTTATTTAACACTCCAGAAAGGGTGAAGTGGGAAAGAGTGAGCTTATAAATTACAGCAAGAACCAATCTCTCTCCTACTAAAATGGTGTTCTACTGATCTAATTTGTCAATAGATTGTTTAGTACCTCACAAAATCAGACATGCACAATTGGTAGTAAAAATTGACCATGGTGGGAGATGTAAATTCCCTCTGATTGCAGGTCCAAGGAGTGGAAATCCATATGCTGGAGTAAAGAAATATTGATGGAGCTGCATTAGCTTAAGGGCTTAAAATCATATTGCTGACATTTCACAAAAGTGTTGGGTCCCAGCTCCCCAGGTGCATTTCAGAGGCCCTAGTGGTGTGACTGGAATGAGACACGAAACCTTTAAATACTCCTCCATATGTCCTTGTCTTCGTGAGCATCTACTGAGTATTACGCGAGTATCTACTGAGTATTACGCGAGTGTGGGAGAGATCCAGACACCCACAAGGACAATATAAACCGGAAGTATCCTGACGTCACAGGCCCAGTACTTCTGACCAAAAATGTCACAAAGACGTAGGTGTTCTCCCCAGGAGTTGCTGAGAAGACAGTTGCTGTGGGTTTGCTGGATGCCCCTCACTGATGCCACATTCTTCTTAAGACGCAAATGTGGGTCCTTCAAATATGACATCTTTTACCTAGCCTTTTCAGATAGTGAATGCCTTTACCATAAAAAAGACATCAATGAGGAGCTCTGAAATGTTATGATCAGGATAATTACTAACTTTAAAATAGCTGAGTGTTCTTTTTTTAGGCTTTGATGACCCATACAAACTGATTTTACCATGGCAAATGACTTTGGAAACTAGAGATTATTTATAACCTACCCCAAGCCAACAAAAGCAAACTGCTAACGATGGCTTGTGAGTGCAAGACCTAACCTGTGCCTTTCTTCCAGGCTTTTCTTTCGTCCCTCTTACCTCTTTTATTTCCTTTCTTCTTCCCACTGTTTTGCACCAGGCTTCTTGATAAACTTTAACTGCACTGACTCGATTTATTTGTGACCCAAATTTCTAATTCTTAATCTTTTCTTGGAAGATATTTCAAGGAACTGTGTAAAACAATTGCTTGTTTCTCCTATAAAGCATGTTAATAGTGTCTTCTAGCTCTGTGTTTATACAAGCTTTCCTCCCATCCATTACAACCAATCAATGACTTATCAGATTCAGCATGCTTGTAGCGTGAGCTTTCCTGTTTCCACTAAATACTAAAATATGTCCTTTGGAATGATGTCATTGGGTCTGTGCAGCTAATCAAATTGCTGAAAACTAGAAAAGCCCTTACTGTTCAGATAGATAGGTAGATGGATGGATGGGTAGGTAGGTAAGGAAAAGAAAAGAGTAGTTCTTGGAAAAATGAAAAGAACCAAACATATAAAATAAAATATTCTTTCAAGTGCTTATTTCATTTTGTGTAACTTCCTGAGCTTCTAAGTTCCTGAAATCTGAGAGCAGAAGAAAAAAATTGGACTTCAGTAGAGCAAAGATGAAGTGAGGGCATTGGACCTTCATGACTTCTGTATAAAATAAAAGCAGTTTCTGGGCAAAATTAGAACTGTTATCAGATACAGATGCACATGCACAGATGGGAGATGGATAGATAGATATAGATATATATAGATATATAGATATATAGATATATAGATACATCTCGCAGGGTGATTTTTATACACCCTGACTTTTCCAGTACTTGATTAAAAGACTAAACATTCCCCCCTTGAGATTGGTTCCTCTGCGTAATGTGCTGTAATTGCCACAGAGTGCTCGGTACAACAGCAATGAGCACTATTCTGTAATAAATTTGGGTCACTGCAGAGTTCATCATGCAGTCCTTGGCAACGGGAGATAAAGCGCTGGTTAGTTCATCTCTAGCGTGGTGTCACTGGTTGTCCTGCTTAATGATATTAATAGAGGTAAGTGTACGCAAACTGTCCATGTCCTAGGTCTTTTCTTCCCACTGTCTACATAATATGCCATCTCTAGAAAACATTTCTCGTAACAGTAATGCAGATCGGAATGCGGAAGTGTGAGCTGCCCAGAAAAAGACAATTTCCCTTTTCTTTATTTCTATATTTCTTCAAATCGATATTTAAAAAATCTTTTAGTTCATATAAGTTTTCTCATCTATTTCTCCGGTGAAAAAACAAATAGAGCTTGGTGTAGGGTTTTCTAAAGTGCTGACTGCAAGAGTTAAGTGGTCAAATGAGCTTAGTGAGTGCTTTTCTTTAGAGAAATGTTTTTTCCCTTGCTTCATTACCCTTACACTTCAGAGTTTCTTATTTACAGATTGCTGATCACAGGAATTAATTCCTGCCACCTCTAAACACATTTCACAAGGCTGCCGGTAAGATTTAACCCTCTGCTTTTAGCCTGCACCACATTCCAGGCATCTCCTTCTAGATTCTTCTATGTCCACACCCACATCTCCCTCTCTTTCTTCCTCTCCCCGCTCACCAGGCACTGAAAAATCTAACATCCATTAATTCTCAAATTGTCTTCTGCAAAACTTTCAAAAAGCGTTATCGTAATATAATACCGGGGGGTGGGGGGTCCAATACAAGGAATTAAAGAAAGCAATAGAGCAGATATCAGAACTTGAAGAATTAGAGAGACCTTGCAGCCACCTTTCGACTCCAGCACACATATTGAAATCAGTGAACCCCATGCAGTAGGCATCAGATTGAGGGCTGAGACATGCGTTTTGCTTTTGAAGATCTTTGCCTTAAAACACTTTTGAAGCCTTTAATAAGTGAGTTAGGACTGTGTAAATCTTGTTAAAGCAAGTGAACATGAAGTGCACAGCTGAAAAGGCAGCCTGTTAATGCTCGGAGGGAAATAAGTATCCTTAGGAGCAGGAATGTGCACTTCACCTCGCTTGCTGCCGATGAAAATTCTCCACCTTTTAAAGAGAGAAGAGACTCCCCCATAAACAGACACCCGTGTTTGCTATTTCTTTATTTATTTTCATGGGAACTTTTTTTTTCTTTTTACAATATTTCTTTCATCCTATGTAAATGTGGAGTATGATCTTCCCCAGCTGTGACCGGTTACAGAGAAAATCCTCACGACTCCGATTTGTCATGTATCAGTAAATCCCTCAACACGAAGGGAGAGGCTCAAAACAGCAAAAGACCACGCCCAAGTGCATTGCCATCAAGAGTGAGCCAAAAAAAAAAAAAATGCCTCAAGGGTGTGGGTACCCGCAAGAAACCAAGGACTGAATGTCTGAGACATAGGGAAGTTTTTGATGGTAGCAGAGAACCCAGTTCTCAAACTCACATGTGCCACCGGATCTTCCCACAGAGAAAAGATTCACTTGGTCATAATTCCGGTTGGCATCAAATATTCTGGAAAAAGCACACATAAGTAATAATTTTCTACAGGTACACAACCACAATTTTTGATAATGAACCAGAGATTTTGCAGACAAGAAACTTCTTATTTACAGGTGACCTTGAGCAGCTCACTGAACCTCTCCGGATCTCACATTCTTCCTCTGGATCACAGGACAAGATCTATTCTTGCATGGCTGCTGAGAAAATTGAGTGAGCAAATAAACCACAGCACGTGGCATGGTGTCCCCACTTCACAAATTTCAAGTCCCTACAATCCCCACCCTGAAATGCAAAAACGATGTCTTGTTATACAGAGAAAAAGATTTTTTAAATAATATTGGCAATAGACTTGGAATTTTATCAAAACATAGTCTACATTCAACCCACTATAAACTCTTGGAGTGCTTACTGCAGTGAGTCTCATTGTGTTTCCTTCCTTCCTTCCTTCCTTCCTTCCTTCCTTCCTTCCTCCCTTCCTTCCTTCCTCCCTCCCTCCATCTTTCTTTCTTTCTTTCTTTCTTTCTTTCTTTCTTTCTTTCTTTCTTTCTTTCTTTCTTTCTTTCTTTCTCTTTCTTTCTTTCTCTCTCTCTCTCCCTCCCTCTCTCTCTTTCTCTTTCTTTCTTTCTCTCTCTCTCTCTCTCTCCCTCCCTCCCTCCCTCTCTCTCTCTCTTTCTTTTTCTTTCTTTCTCTTTTCACCAAAAAGAATGCTGGAGTCATTTATTTCCTTGCAGGAGCACTGTGGATGTCTTTGTAAGTCTGATAGCATTATCTGACAAATAATCAATGTTTGGCTGTAACCCGAGGGCCTCCAGAGCTAGAGGACATTATTCAGTACGGTATCATGGGGAAGGAGGCAAAGCCAGCTCAACTGTTTTCTACATGGAAATTATCATGTGATTTTTGCCCGGGACTCTCCATCATAACACCTCCTATAGGCTTGGATTTGGAGCTCAGAATTATTTTGATTATTCATCATGTCATCCTTTGTATCTAGACAGCTTTTCTTTCGCAAACTTACGACAGCGCAAGCCCAGCTGAATGTTTACTGACGCGTATTGAAGTGACAGAAAAGCTGTATGTCTTTATGCTCTTCACTTTGCAGAGAGGTTAAAGTGACCTTTTAACAGACCCACAATAAAATTGGAATCTGAAAAGAGTGCAGGGCCCAGGTATAAAACACTCTCCAACCTAGCTGACATAAATACTAATAGGATGGAGTAATTTGAGTGGACACAAGAAAAATAAATCAAATTCACTCACACTTAAATATATAAAACTATTGTAGAGACACAGACCATGACTAAAGGTGTGATTTATTTCTGACAAAGCCCAGTAAAATTGAAATACCTAAAACCATATCCCAAGCCAGCTTTAGAAAAGCACCCACGTTCAGAAATTTTTTCTTGCTTCTGCAATATGTTCTTTCTCTGTTATCTGCTAATGGAGAGGCATAAAGCATACAGGCTGATAAGATATCCTTTTGAACTATATGAGGAGTGAGTATATACTTTACGTACAAGGTCTTGCATTGTAAATATGTGATCTTCTCTTAACTACCTGACTTTATAGAATATACTGCAAATAGAGATCTGGAGTTAGGCAGGAAAGCCTTTAAACTTGAATGTGAAATGGACATACACAAGCACTGCATGATGAGTTCTTTTAATACCTTGTACGTAGAAGCAGACAATTGTGAGAATCCAGGGTGCTTCATGACTACAGCCACTTTTGTTATTATTTTGAGGGATCTGCAAAATCAGAGCCATTGTTGAAGAGCGAAGTGAAAAATGCAATAGGGCACCCCTACTGAGACACAAGAGTTAGAAACAGCAGAAGAGCGGCCAGAGGAAAGTTCAGGGCAGTACTGAGGTCACTGGAAACCCTTGAGAAATCGGTCATTATTAAGAATGACCACATCAGGAATGATGGTCCCACTTACAAGGGTATCCTAGACAACAGGCTTCAGAATTTAAAACCTTGACCTAAGACACAGAGATCTGTGAAAGAAGCTACTCTTGGAATATTGACCATATAAATTAGGTCCCAAATTCCTTCTGTCTTGTTGTTGTCAACCAGACAACAGCAATTGACACCCTGAGCACCTGGCGCCCGCATCCGCAGTTCAAACCAGAGACGTTCCCTGGGATGGCCAGTGTACAGCAACTGATCTTGGCATTTGAAGGGATGTTTAAAACTTTTTTACCATGAAAACTCTTTCACGGTTTGAACCTAAAAGAGCATTCTGAAGAATACGGCAAGAGTGAAACAGGCCGCAAAATAAATTCTAGGTCACGGAAGAGGCCTTTTGAAAGGTCTCAAATTCCAACATGGAGTGTCCAAGAGATCTGCGAAATGGGAACACTTCAATTTTCCATTTCCATTTTGAAAAGAAGTGGTGTAATATCTCTTAATTTGGGGAGCAAAATCAAAACAGGTGATTATTTAACACAGAAGATGGAATTGGAGATGCTCATCTCCCAAAGCTCATCTACCGTGATTCATTCGGCTGAAAGCATTTAGGAAGCACCTACAATAAATGTTTATTGAGCATCTAACATGACAATTGAAGCAAAACTATCTAGCACAGCTCTTGTGAGAATCAGCTCAATCTCAGATCAATGACTGCATATTCAAGAGTTTCTCCCTCCTGGCTTTGGATTAGAGGCTCATGTTTGAATCCATGTTTGGTCTTCTCTGTCTACAGCATGTTCACGTGTACTCCATGTCCTCTCTGAGGCAGGCGCACAGGTCCTTCCCTGTGCACCTCAGCTGGGCCATTCGGAGAAAGTGCCGATCTATGTGAGGTGCTCCCGGCGGCTCCTGAAATACACTGAGCACCGGCCATGCAGCCCATACTTTAACTGACCATTCTCAATATACCTTTCAAACTGAGTAAAAATCCATGTCATGGTCCCAAGTGTTAAAGAGCATGCAACAAAGAGACAGAAGATAATATTTCATTAGACAAAAATCTCCCATAAAGGTCATCAGAGTTCACGTCTATTCGCTGGTATGTCTTTCTTCCAAATGTGGTACAAAGTCAAGTCAGGAGTGCTTTTCACAGTGATGCCTGCATTCCCTTACTAGTTGGAAGAACAGATAGAGTGTCAACCCAAATATGAGCATCACCTGGGCAACTCTGGTTTTGTTTTGTTTTTTAAAGATTTTATTTATTTATTAAAGAGATAGCGAGCAAGAGAGAGCATATAAATGTGTGTGTTGGGGGGGAGGCAGAAGGAGAGGGAGAAGCAGATTCCCAGCTGAGCAGGGAGCCCAAGGTAGGGCTCAATCCCAGGACCCTGAGATCATGACCTGAGCGTAAGGCAGATGCTTAACGGACTGAGCCACCCAGAATAGATAGGGTATCAACCCACATATGAGCTTTACCTGGGCAACTTTGTAAAAGCACAAAAGCCCAGACCTTCTCTGGAGATCTGGGCTCAGGAGGTTTAATGATGAGTCAGGGATATCTGATTTTTTTTTTTCTATTCTCTAATAACACTGAGGCACAGCCAGGGCTGAGGAGCACAGATTGAGAATTCTTAAATCCCATTAGAACCCACCGTTCCTAGGCCCATGCTGCGTGTGGGCGGGCACCAGATCCACGTACATGGCACAGCTTTGATGGAGGGCAGTGAAGAAGGAAAGTGAAACACAAAACATGCAGTTTGACCCCAAAGCAGCAGGAGTCCCCTTGGGGACTTGGCAGCCGAGTTCCCTCGGTTTTCAGAGGGGTAAAAGGAAGTCAAAGCTGCCATGGATGGAGTTAAAAGATGCATCGAAATAAAAGGGTCTAGAGGTAGAAGAGTCGCCTGCCAATGAATTCTGAATGCTCAGCCATCATCGTGTTTGGTGCCAGTGTGCTTAGGGAAGACGAAAACCCTAGCAGAGTGAGGTTAACGGGTGTGACATGGTTGCCCCAAAATGAGTCAGCTTGGAGGAAATAGCGATAGCGATTCCGATGTGAACCTTGAGAACGCTTGCGGGCCTTATGAAAAAGACTAAGGACTCCGGAAGCTTCTTGACAGTGACCACGCTGTTGGGTTGGTACTTGCAGCAAGGGGCCCCGCATGTTCCGCATTATATAACACACACACTCAGAGACCATGACCCCATCTTGCAGTGACGATCTGTGGTCGAGGCACATTTGTTCCTCACTAGCACGCATCGACCTGAGGGCAGGGTCAGCAATGGGCCACTGACATGGGGGCCCCACCGGCTGTCACCCTGGGGACAAGGTCTCCATTAAGGCACAGCAGGTACAGTTTAGGGGCAACAGGAGTCTCAGGGCCTGTGAAAATGCTTTCGCTCCTTTTAAAATCAGAAAACCAAAATTCGATCAAAGAAGATGTTAATATATTCCTCTTTACACCAGCGCGGTCGTAAAATATAATTTTTAACATTTTTACAGGCGAAAGGGCTCATGTAGGCAGAAGCGCCTAGGACCTGCGAAGGTCACGCAGCAGACCTGGTTCACCCTGATCATGGCCAGCTACAGAATTCTCAGGGTCCTTCCTCAAAATGAAAAATGGCAAGGGACCCTTATGGATTTCAAGGTGGGGACATCAGGGGCCTGGTACAACGGCGCTTGTTGGCTGGCTGAGGGCCCCATTGTACCGTTAGGAGCTAGTGTTTCATGAGTTAAGACCAGTGTCTTCATCTCTGCTTTACCCTGTCTTTCTATGTTTCCAAACCCCTTCCTTGATGCAACTCCTTCAACCAGAAGTAGCGAGGACGCAGGCCCAGAGTGCCGAAGAGGGTTCCAGCAGCCCTGAGCATTGGGCTGAGAAATTACCCTCTGTCTGCATGACTATCATTAATTCGATGATACTTTATGTTCCAGCCTGTCATTGGGCAAAGGATCTTTCCCTGTTCACCCACAAATACCACGTTTAGCAACCTTGAAAAATAAGCATTAAAGACACCATACCTTATCTTACACATGTCACTACCACCAGGTAAGGTGTCCCCCTCACTACTGCTTTGAAACATACGATGGTCGGTAAAGAAACCTCTGCTGTTGAACCTACCTCAACACAAAGTCGGAGTTATTTATTTATGATGCTACATGAATCATCTGCACTTTCCCTGATAAGCCCTGGGTTGTGTGTTTTTCATTTCAGCTGACATTTTGCTGCCATTTGCCAGGCTAAGTAACTACTGTGCAATCACTCCGAGCTGATGCATGGTCATTGTTTTGCACAAAATGGATTTTTAAGTCAGCTGAAAGGCTTTGTGAAGAATATAATTTGACAAAGTAAATTTTTGCCCATATAACAGAAATCAGCCAGGGCAGCACCAAATGTATTTTTTAAGATAGCTAAAAGGATTTCTGCACGGAGTTTGACAAAGTATTTTACTTTTGTGCACAAAGCAAAAATTTATTAGTTTTGAACAAAAAGGATTTCTCAGGGCGCTGAAAGGCTTTTTCTCTGGAATTAAATATATTCTTCTGCTTGCGGGGAAAGCTATTTGAAAGTAGTGTCTTTGAGAAGACAAATAGTTGTCAGTGACTTTTTTTTTTTTCAGGAACAAGTTAAAAGAATCTACTTAAATGACATTTTCAACCACCTAAACCTGGTTTGGCTCCAGATGTCTTACTACTTTCAGAACGATGACCCATTTTCCAGCGTATGAGGCTTATTGCATGATTCATTCGCTTGTTTAATCCTGCTCCTAAATTGATACAATCACTGAGTAGACATTTCACAGAACACTTTTCCCTGTTTGGTTTAACTACAGAAGACAAGAAATCTGAACAAAGTGGAAGGCATGAGTTTTAACTTAAATTGTTTCGCTTCGGGGAAATTTTGCTGACAATTGTCCCAGTATCCATAGTGCTTCTATTTGAGCAGAGGAGGGGATTTAGAAACATGCAGCTTCTATAAAAACAGATTCAATTTATTCCAAAACCATTGGTCTGCTGTCGTGGAAAATTTCAAAGTTGGGAGATACGCACTGTGACCTGCTTATCCAACGTGCTGTGAGAGTTGTCCGCACATGTGTGCATGCGTGTGTGTGTGTGTGTGTGTGTGTGTGTTAGTGCAGATGAGGCAAAAACAAATGTATGTAGTGTGGCTATGAAACCAACCAAATTTTTGAATAGTGACTGTTTCTTAAATACAAAGAATATATTTTGGGGTACACAAAGAAGTAATAATTTGGAGGGATACAGCTTGAATCTTTTTGTGTGCTTTTATAATTCATTGCCACAAGTTTGGAATGTTTTGGAGCACCTGGGTGGCTCAGTCGGTTGAGCATCTGCCTTCAGCTCAGGTCATGATCTCAGGGTCCTGGGATCGAGTCCCACATCGGGCTCCCTGCTCGGCGGGGAGTCTGCTTCTCCCTTTGTGCTCTCCCTCCCTCTCTCTCTCTCAAATAAATAAAATCTTTAAAAAAAAATTGCAATGTCTTTTTCCAGCTAAATTTGTGGTCTTTGCATAAGATCATGACAGGACTGAGCCAAATCATCTCTGTTCCTCATTTTTTGCTTATGCCATTCAATTAAATATAAGAGCCAAAACTAGATTTTCTTAAGAATAAATTGTTAAAGTTTAGAAATTATGTCTCTTACTATATATTTTATATCTACAAATTAAGGACAGCTTATTTTTAATAGTGTCATTATTTAACAAGGCTGGATCCATATTTATGAAACAAGTCTTTGATTTGTTTACATTGACACAGAAAACTGTAATATGTAATCTCATTTTTGTCCTCTTTTCCTGTCCAAAATCAAGGTAATTTAAGGTAAATAGAATCCTCTTATCTACAAGATGTTCCTTATCATGTTCTTTTAAAGTTACAATATTCAAAGAAAGGAACTGGAAATCAGTGAGTCAGCTTCTTTTCATTTTATTATTCACCAAAAGGAGGAACACACACATATATACTCTCATATATATTATGATATTATGAGGGCAAAAGATTGACAATGAACAGCAAAAAAAAAAAAAAAAAAAAAACAAGTGCTGCAAACCTATAGGATTTTAATTACCTATCTTTACAAAACACAACATGGCACGTCACCTCATGTCTGGACTAATGTCACAGTGGGCTTTACCCCTGCTGAGGAACAAGCAAGTCTAGGAGACAAGGATCTGCACCCACGGCTAAGCTTCCTAAGCCCATGCACTGTGGACATCAAATCCAGGGTACCCAGAGATGAGCGATTCATCCTGGAGGGGAACTCTCCCAGCACGTGGTTCCTGGGTGTATAAGGGTTCATGACCCCAGGGACAACCACAAAATGACTATGACACAGAGCAAGCATAACCAAGCTTCTGGAATTCTCTGAGAAGTGTTAGGGTGAGCATCTTGCAAAGCAACACCAAGCCGTTAGATTCAAATGAGTATTTGATGCTATACTAATTTTGAGAGGGAGCTGATAATACTAGCCCTTCAAATGGAAAAGGCAGAAAAAAATCGCCATATATCTTTAGATGTTTCAGAAACAACAGTGGAACAGCGATGTGAAAATCAGATGAGCTCCTAAGAACCAATAAGGAGCTGAACACTGATAGAAACAGAGGGAAACGTAACTGTCCATGAGGGACTATTTCATGAGGACAAATCATAGCATTTGCTTGGGAAATGGGAGAATATAAAGAGTCTGAGTTGCCAAGGAATAAATAGTCATGGAAATGCTAGATCATAACCATTGCTCATTCAGAAGTGGCAGCTAATGTTAAGACAAGCGCAGTGTGGACACAGGACTTCCTCCACTCATACCCACAACTACAAACTCCTTGAGAATCTGCAGCTACTTTTAAAGGTTCTTTTAGCGAGGTATTTTCTTGATAAGTCAGCTGAGTGATTTTTTTCATTGATGGTACACTCCAGTCTGAGCATGCATTGCTGCCTTTCCTAAAACTGACATTAACGCATATTTGCTCAAATTTCTATGTGAGCCTTGATATATCTCTACAAACCTGGGGCAAAGGAGAAAGAAATCCCAAGGATCACAGGTAATGAATTTTCTGCCAAGTCATCAAAATAGGGGCTAGAATCTGATTGAACCTGATTTGGGGGAAAAAATAAGTAGTTGGATAGTTCTGGCGCCTGAGCATTGCTAATTCATACTTATTATGCCTACATCATTTTGTGCCAGACAGTTGCTAGGTCCCATGAGGAAAAACTGAGACTTTGAGTAGTTAAGTAACTTAGCAGACACAGGTTTCAACTCCAGTTCTGGCGTAAGCCAGAGGCTCTGCTCCTAATGTCTACACTATCCCACGGCAATCTCAGGGCTGGCACCCATGAGCCATGTCACCTTAGATGAGTTATTTATTCCTTCTACACTACAGGTCTGTTTACTCACCTAGGAAATGGTAACAGTAACGCCTACTATATGGGATTTTTACTTTGAGAATTAAATGAGGAAATGCATGTAAAATATTTAGCCTGCTGTCTGGCACACTGGGGTGGTGCCTACTTCTCATTTGCCCAATTGTGGTTTCATGCCAGGCCAGGGGTTCCTGACCTAGATCCATGCATGACCTTCAGGGTGACAGAAAAACCCCTGAGGTTGAAATGGTTAAGGTGTGTAGATGCACAATCGTGCGTATTTATAGTACAGGGTCAGATCAAAGAGCTGGGCCATTGAGGGATGGGGGCTGACTAAGAGAACCCACCCCCACCAGCAAAGGGTGTGCCAAGATTTCACCAAGAAGAGAAGCCATCTACCCTTCGAGGAGCCCATGACCGTTAAAGAGAACCTTAGATCACCTTAAAACTCTTGTCAACACCAAGAAAAACCTTCACAGAGTAACCAGTGGTCAGTTTCTCCAAGTGAAAACCTATTTCACTTAAAGACCACTTCAGTTAAAAATTAAAGAAAAAATCAGCTTCAGAACTGATACTTCACATTTCCTGGATACGATATTGAGCCTCAATTGGTAAGATTCTAGATGCCCATTAAGCTTCATGTCCTTTCCAATTGGCCATTTTACAAAACTCCCATTTTGAAAGGGGAAAAAAACATTCTGGGAAAAGTTCCAAGACAGGGATGAAAAACCTCATATGCTTTTTCAAAGTTCTACGAATACTAAATAACATTGAGGTACCTTATTGGCAGCTTAGGACATTGGTTTTTATTGGGAAGTTGTGAAAGAGTCATCTACTTTATTTTCCTTTCCCATTGTGTTTTGAAAATCTGGAAATGGCACAGAAAACTCCAGATTTGTATCTTGCCTTAAAACACTTGAATGTCCACCAGTATGCCAACAGTAGACCCTTTGTCAAGTGGCGGTAGCTGGCGTGACCTGATGAGTACACATGCCCTCCAATATATACCGCTGTCCCCACCATTCTCTTATGGCTAACACCAGCTTACTTTCTCATTGACACCGCCTGTCTTTGAGTCTGTGAACCCTGATAGGGAAGCGGAGAAGGATGACAAAAGCAGCCATGTTCTTCGAATACTGGAGTTTGGTTCATCTATCTACCTAATACTGCCTCATGAACTGGACTATCATACACAGCAGTTTAGGTGGTGTTCTGTGGAGGTGATTTAGTGTTCCAGTCTTGCTAGATTGACAGCCCAGGAAATAAGGAGCACTATCTATGCAGCAGTAGCAAGGCAGGTTAGGGAAGTATTGACAAATGAATTGGTTTTTCCTTGAGTCCCCCAGCAATGTGGATGATCATTAGCTAAAACATTTCACCACTGACAGTGGAAGATAAATCTTGGACTTAGGTTTTATGTGCTTCCTTCCATAAAACTGGACTCTGATGGCACTGTAGAGTGAATGAGCCTTTTCTTCCCAGCTCATTTATTTACTGAGCTCCCTTAGGTAAGAGCTACTGGGGACAAAGTAGGAATAGAAAGATAAGCAAGACGTGGTTTCTGTCCTCGTGGAACTTTCAGAGTAGTGGGGAAAACTGACACGAAAACAACTGAATGTAATTTGGGGCAGGTGGACATAATATGACTGACGTGGAATCATATGAAGGGGGAGAGAAGATAGGCTGGGTACTTGAGTCTAGATGCAGGAAGTTGGGGGGGGCGGTAAACGTAGGAGAACACTCCAGCGATGTAGTTCAGAAAGGCTGAACTAGGCTAGAACAAGGCATTAGGAATGGATAGAAGGCTTCATGTATTTAACAATAGGCACTCAGGAGCTCACTGTTCAAAAGAAAGGCCAGTTCAACCCCATTCCCACAGGGGAACTCTCGTCAAGTTTGAATGGTAGGGGAAAAGATGCGAATGATGGGGGTGAAAGTGTGACCCTGTAGGCCCCTTTAGATCTGCTCAAATGCCCTTGCTCTCCCATTTACCACAGACCCCACCATTCTCCAATGCCCAACACCAATCCATGTCACTTGCCATCCAATTTAAAATAACCAGATTTATTTTTAAATATGATTCTTAACCATTTTTAAAAGTCTTTCATCAAGGCCCAGAATGAATCACTGTATTTTGGCCTAAAATGTCATTCTCTACAAGGCTTCCTAGGTACCACATCCCCTCCATCCAATTTTCCACTCCTCTTCTGTATTCTAAAAGCAGTTTTGCCATACCTGTTTTCTAGCATTTACTATACTGTGTTACAATTACTTAAATGTCTCTCATACCAGCCCATGTTCAAAGTATCTGGAACATAGGAGGGTAGTGGATTGAATGATGACTTCCCTTATCCCCCCAAAAGACCTGTCCACAGAGAACCTTTGAAGGGGATCTTGTTTGGAAAAAGGGGTTTTGAAGATGTAATTAAGTTAAGGATCTCCAGATTACACCATCCTGCATTATTTGAGTGGGCCCTAAATCAAATGATGTGTCCTTATAAGAGACAAAGGAAGAGAAGAGACAGAGGAGAAGAACACATGAAGACAGAGACAGTAATTGGAGCATTAGCAGCCATGATGCTGAAAGAGGCAAGGAGAGACTCTCCCCTACAGCCTTGGGAATGAGTGTGGCTCGCCAGCATCCTCATTTCTCAACTCTGGCCTCCAGCGCTGCGAGAGAATAAATTTCTATTGTCATAAAACACCCAGTTTGTGGCAATTCGTTCTGGCAGTCCTAGGAAACTAACAGAAGGTGATATTCAATGCATGCTCTCTTAAATAGTTATTCATTTGATTAATAACTGATTTAGGGCTAGGATGACCCCCAGTCCAGTGAGTGCAAGCGAAGAGAGGAAGCAGTCAGCTCCTCAAAAATAAGATGGTAAAATCTAATGTCTTTTTTTTTTTTGAGAGAGAGAGAGAGAGAGAGAGAGAGAACAAGTGTGTGAGTGGGGGGAGGGGCAGAAGGAGAGCAAGATAATCTTAAGCAGGATCCATGCTGGGCATGGAGCCTGATGCAGGGCTGGATCTCATGACCCTGAGATCATGACCTGAGCCAAAATGAAGAGTCGTTGGATGGTTAACCCAGTGAGCCACCTAGGCAACCTGGCAAAATCTAATGTCTTAACCACAAAATCATTGGCTGTCCCTGCAGTTATTAAAAACTGAAGTATTTCTACCTTCCTCCCCCACCTTACAGAGGTATGGAAGTAGAAAATTGAGTACAATGAAGGGAAAATTCCTGGATTGGCTCTGCCAGGTCTTGGGGTCACTGTGCATTGGCTGGTGCCCCAAAGTGGATACCCAAACTAGCAGCTACCTCCAGTCCCCATGGGGGCCAGGGAAGGCTCTTTCCACTTGCTTATGCCGATGAAAAGCCACATCTGCAGAAACCATAACTACAAATGTTGCAATACCTCTTTGTTCTCTGGAAAGAACCTCCTTCTTCCACCCTGATTTTGATAATGAGTCTACTATTGGACTTAACATTTGGGTTTCACACACATTTTCCAGAAACACGTCACTTAGGAAACTGTGGAACTGTGTGTATAATGTTAAGTTAAAGGGGGGAAAATGAGTTAAAATAGTGTATGCATTTCAATACCACTTTTAAAAAAGTTTAAAGTCCAGATTAGATAGACCTAAGTGAGGACCAGAGGATAAAGGAACTGAAATTCTAACTGTAAATATTTCCAGGTAGTGAGAATGCTGGTTAGACATTTTTTGAACTGTTCTGTTTTTGTATTTTTTAACTGACCACACTTTTTCTATTATATTTTAAAAATGCTTGAAAATTAGTAAACATGTAATAAATACACTATATCAAGGATATAACATCTTGAGGATTCAGAAGTACAGATGAACATTGATCCAGGAGATTAATATTTGCATGCAGGTTGCCCAGATTTGAATACACAGACTTATTACAGAGTGTCACCCAGCACCAAGCCCATGAGGGAAGGGACAGACAATGCAAGACTGTAGTTAAAATTCAGCTTGTGGAAATCAGACCTCAGCTGGAGTTTCAGGGCTTCAATAACCACGCGACCTTGGGCAAATTCCCTAACCATTCAAATTAAGATAGTATACAAAAATCACTTAGCATAACATCTAATACATAATAAGCTTCAAGGAAGTGTCAATAACCCGCCAATTATCATCACATAGGTTACCAATAGTTTAGACTGTCATAAAAATTAATTTCCAATTGATATTCCTTCATAGAATTAATAATTCATGTCATATGAAGTTAAGCAGAACAAAATGGAGAAGGTAAATAATTTGAAGTTGAATATTCTCCTATTATTTCAGGATAATTTGTGCTGTGACTAAATTATATCCTTACTCCGGTCCATGGGAGTAGATATTTTCCAGCTGACTATATATTTATATAATATTATAATTAATTAATTTTCTTATTTATGAGGAGAGTCTCTGGTTAGATCTCTTACACTATTTGGTAAGAATTAGGTTTTTTTCCAGATGTAATGTCCACAGCATTGTTTAGCAGGGGAGAGCTTCTGAGGCTTTTAAATGTAATCTATTACCTAATTTTACAAAAGGAGAAATAAGGCCTCGATGTCCCCATAGCTGCCCAGCTAGATACTAGTATGGAAGTCAGGATTTGCATTTCTTTGACCAGGCAAGATCTTTCCATTGGGCCATTCCAGTTAATCTGTGGCAGAGTCAAGCACTGCAACCATTCTGTTTCCATAATACTGAAGTGGGTGGGGAGCTGTCAAAGCAACTTTCCGGGGACAATTCATACTCAGACAAGGACATTAAGTGAAGTCAAGCAAGACTCAGATGATTAATTGGTGAGCAAGTGAATGGTGAATCCATAAGAGGATTAGGTGAGTTTTTCTTTCTTTCTTTTTTTTTTTTTAATTTTTCGACAGAGAGAGAGAGACAGCGAGAGAGGGAACGCAAGCAGGGGGAGTGGGAGAAGCAGGCTTCCTGCCGAGCAGGGAGCCCAATGTGGGACTCGATCCCAGGACCCTGGGATCATGACCTGAGCTGAAGGCAGACACTTAACGACTGAGCCACCCAGGCGCCCGGTGAGTTTTTCTGATGCCAGGTTTACTATCACTTGCGAGGATTACATGAGGTTAATTACAAAAAGCGTCATGATACCACTTGTTTTATTTTCATAGCGTTGACAGATGTATCTCCCTTAATCGCTCACAATGTCTCTTTTCTTTCACCTATTCAGAACATGCTTGCCTGTGGGATTTTGAAGATCTGTGAAATATGAATTACTCTGCAGCAATGGTGGGGAGGATAGTGACAGCATGACGATACCTTTATCCACCCTCCCTCTTTGCATCAGAATTATTCTTCACAGGGTAAAATGCCAAACCCTGAAAAAAAAAATGTGAAAAAAATTGAACTTCATCAAAGGCATCATATATTTCTAACCCCAAATGTAGGTAAGAGGATGGTGGGAAGAATTTTTCTTGTTGCCTCAGTATCAGGTTGTGGAGACCAGAGCTCAGGTCAGGAGAGCTTTAAGAACCCCACATTTTGAAGAGAGGATGCCCAAAATGCAACAGGTCAATTTTTCTGAGGCTTAAAAAGAAGGCAGTAAAACTACTATTAGTCCTAACAGCTACTACCCCAACCCCTCACCTCACCTTTCCTCTTCCTCAAAAGCTGAGGTATGAGATGGCAAGAGATTCACTGGAGTCTTCAGAGAGAGGGATTGGCAGTTATATCTTACTTCCCTCTTTCCTCCCAAAGTGAACTGTGTGTATGTCGGGGAGGGAGGGTGGTGGGAGGAAGATAGCCTCCAAGAAACTCACTCAGAGAGACCAGGGATGCCAGGAAGATAGGGAAACTAGCATCCTATTCTTAGGTGGATCCTTGAAGAAATGCAAAAATTTGCTGACTCACCCATGTCCTGAGCAACAAATAGTAAGGTTCATGGATGTATGTGACACATATCTATGGAACTGGAGGGTGGGGAAGGAGGACCTCTAAAGACATATACACACTTGCTTCTCACTTGAAAATTTCTCAAAGGCAGAAAGTTTGCCAGAGCTGAACTTGAATAGAGACCACACTACTGTGTGTCTAAGAAGAAACTGAGGGAAGATACCACCACTCTAGGGTCCCACAACTCTTGAACGGTGCCATAAATGACCTCAGAGATTCTGGAAAGGCTCCTAGATGTTCTAGGTGAAATAAGCTGCCATAAACTACCCAGGTGGTTTTCAGGTGAATCAAGTAGAGGAAAATCAAAGTCCTGCTTAGAGAAAGGGTTTGAGGTATGGACTACTCAGCAAGGCTAAAGCAATATATGGCTGCCTCTCTCTTTCTGAATTCTTGATATTGGAGGGGATTGGATATAAAGCTGCCCCTCCGGGGCAAACAAACACATCCTCAATGCTAAGTCAACCTCACCAGCAGGGGACAGCTGCAGAGTTGGACCTGAACCAAACCAAAATATGACTGGTCAAACAAGATGCTGACAGAAGCTTTTGCTGCTTCCCTGAAAGAGGCTCTCTTTACAATGTACTAGGTAAATGTGTTTTCCAAACAGGAGCAATCTAAAGATACATTCTAAAGAGAGACACTTACATGAGAGGTTAGACCTTCCCCTAATGCTTATTAAAGTTGTGGACCCCAGGCCTGGCGCTCATCGGTCTATACTCCAACTGCACACCTGCACTCACTCCCCAGTCTACACAAGACTGAAGAGAAGACAGAAGGGCCATCAGTCACCAGTCATAACTCCCATTAAGTCATGGACCATATGGGGAGTACTGTGTTCACTGTGATACATCACTTCTGCTGCACTTTGCAGCCAAGACACTGAGGGGGGTACTCCAAGAGTTACTCACGAAGACGACAGTGAGGAGAAGAAAAAGTGGCATTCTACTCTTGATTGACATCTGCTTGTCAGTGTACTCATTGATCCAGCCCTGGGTCTGTGTGACCAGAGAAGATAACTCCTAGAAAGAAAGGACAGAGAATGGCAAAGAACTGTCCTATACACTTGCCTTTTGCTAAAATGGCAAGAACTCATGTGTTTTCTGGAGATGAACTAGACTCTGCCGAAGGGGGCTCACATTTTGTCTTCCGGCCAGTATCCCATATAAGATGTGCCCACTGAGCAAGGCACCACACCAGCAATAGTCTACAGGGTGGAGCTGAGAGGCAAAGGAAGACGTTGCCTGAAGCTGAATCTCCAAGGTCAAGGAACAAGGCAATGGGGAGGCACTACAGGGTGCTCCATGGAGTTCACACATGCGTCCCATGAGAGAGCCAGCGCTTGGAAGCCTAACGTGAAGAGAGCAGACACAGCAGACAGAAAGCTGCACCATCAGCCACTGAGTACAGAGACAATGGTCCCCTTTCTCTCTCTGCTCTTTGCCCCAACCCACAGAAGGGGCTACGTCTTGAAGAGGCAGGAAGGTGTCTCCAAGCGAGATCACCCACCTTCTCTACCCCATCCCACCTACTTGAGCTCTCAGGGTCCCAGCCTATGCCTATTCAGAGGGGAAGAGGGAAGAGATTTAAGTAAAGTTTCAGGCTGGTCCAGACTTCCTGTTAAGTTATGGAATCTGACCTAGAGATGTGACAAAGTAGTTGAAAACAGTGAATGAAAAAACTGTTTCCTATGATATGGCTCATAGAGTTAGCCTCTTCAATATGCCTCATTTGTTAAATATAAACTTTATTTTTTTAGAGCAATTGTGGATTTACAGCAAAATTGGGTGGAAAGGGCAGAGAGTTCCCATATACCCTCCCCTTACATATGCACAGCTTCCCACCATAAACATCCCACACCAGGCTATGTTTGCTACCATCTAAGAGCCAACACTGATGTGTCATTATCACCTGGAGTTCATAGTTTACATTAGGGTTCGTTCTTGGTACTATATGCTCTATGGGTTTTAACAAATGTATAATGACATGTGCAGACCATTAGAGTCTCATACAGAATACTTTTCACTGCCCTAAAAATACCCAGGATTCCACCTAGAACATACCTTTTCCATATGGATCTTCTCTGGAACAGGAATGAGCTCAGTCAAGATTTTCATACCCTACCTCTTCACAATGGTGAGTAATAACCCTTTTTAAGGATATTCTTGGCATTTGACAGTTGATGAATAAGTGGTGCTTTGGTATTATTTTTATGACTGTTCATCCTTTTTTTTTTTTTTTGGTATAATGTTCCTGTTCCTAGGATATTCTAATCTGCATGAATGGAGTCTACCAGTATCCATTTAAAAAAAAAAAAAAAAAAAAAAAGAAAGCATTTCTGCATCTTTCCACTGAGCGTTGACTTATAACTCTGATGTGATCTTTCCTGGGAAGAAGGTGATATTACCGTCATTTTGCAAATGAAGCAAAGAGAATTAACATGCCCTGAGTGTTAAAAGCTCCACATTCAGCCTGCGGGAAAACTAAAATTAAGTAAATATAAGAGTCTCTAGCTTACACAAGTACTTCATGCCTACAAAACAAAAGGACATTTTTTCCTAAAAATGCTGATCAGAGCCTATTTTCTTTTAAGTGGAAAAAGAATTATAATCCATCATAGTTTAATACAAAGCCCCCTAGTGATTTCCTAAAAGGTAACTAAAATATAGCAAATTGCCTACATACATAAGTAACAAATTACCCTGTTAGGTTATAATATGATTAAGATATTGCTTCCTGGTTACCAGTGACTCCTGTTAACCAAGAATTGCTGGTAATTCAGCATGCTCTCCAAATGCCCGACACCACACTGCAATGTCCTCACAGCTGAATTTGGAATTTAAGAGACCATTCCAGTATTTAGTTTAAAAAGTTGTACTAAGTTTTAGGTTCATAAATATAATTTTTTTGAACAAACATGGACCAAAACATATTTTGTTAAAAAACACATAAGTTCTGTGAAGTTTGGGTATTAAAAACAAGGCAGGGTACCAGGAAATAAGCCAGGAGACATTCTGCAAGGGACACCTGAATGTCCTTTGAAAGCCAAATCTAAAACAGCACCTGGAAAGGGGCAGTCTCAACGGTGAACTATCAGGAAAAACATTTAGAAAAATCACGTCCATGTTGGATTTATAAATAAAATGGAATTCCAAGGGACCATATCAGTCTCTGGGCACATGATTTTTAGCAGCACATGCACCAAGTACGGAAAAGTTTATTTATTTGGAAGGCCTTGAAGGCAAGTTAAATTAACAGTTTCCCTAACTTCAGGGACTACTAGCCCTAATTAGGAGAAACTAGCAACTGTTGTTTAAGAGCCAGGATGAGGAGTCTCAATGACTTCTTCGGGCCTGGTCATGGCATGGTGCTTAGGTGGGGCAATATCCTTTAGCTTAAGAAGTACATGGGGTAGTATTTAGGGATGAAGTGTCATGATGTCCATAATGTACACAGTTCATTGCAAATATATACCTAGAGTTGCATGTATACGTTATATGTATATATGTTAGAGAGAGAGAGAGAAGAAAGGGAAATTTAACAAAATAATTGTTAAAGCTGTATAAAGAGTTTATAACTTGTCAATGTACTCCTCGTTCAACTTCTCCACAGGTTTGAATGTTTTCAAGAGAAAAAAAAATGGAAAAATATTTGTTGATGGCAATTCAGTTGAAAATAATGACAAAGAATCAACATTTTTCCCTCTTCATATTTTACTGTTTTACTGCAAATACATGGCATATTTGTCATGAAAAATATGACAGAAAATAAATTACTAGAAAATAATCAATTATCCCAAATATAATTTAATCCATATGGACTCTTTGTCAGTATTTTGGTTATAACAATCCAGATTTTTTCCAAGTAGATACATTTTAACTAAAGTGAGATGTTACTCTTGGAGGCTTTTGTTTTCTATTATTTAATATATTAGGAAAATATTCCATAAAAAAGCACTCATCTACATAATTTTAATGACTCTGTACAAATTCATTATAAGGATACATTTGTTTAATCTATACTTTATTTTAGAACATTCAGTCTGTCACCTGTCTTTTATTACTACAAAAAACTTGCAGGGAGAGCAATAAATATAATGATCTATAATATACTTTTGCTATTTTTAACACGGTTTTCTTAAAAATGCTTCAAGTATTAATTACAGCTGACTCTTAAATAATAGGGGTTAGAAATGCTGACTTCCTGTGGAGTTGAAAATCTGAGTATAACATTTGAGTCCCCTAAAACTTAACTACTAATAGCCTACCATTGACCATAAGCCCTACCAGTAACAGTCGATTAATGCATATTTTGTGTTATATGTATGATATATTGTATTCTTACAATAAATTAAGCTAGAGGAAAAAAAATATTAAGAAAATCATAAGGAAAATACATTCACAGTACCACACTCTGTTAATTGAAAAAAATCCACCTGAGCAGTTCTGACCTATGTTTTACAAAGGTCAAATGTCTCAGGAAATTTTACCATATTGCTTCTCAAAAAGTCTGTAGTCTTACAATAACAATTGGAGTTCACTTTTTTTCATCTTTACCAATTGAAAGATATAAAATATGAACATTTTTTCCTTTCATTCCTTGACTAGCAGCAAGGTTGATCATTTGTTTCACAAGCCAATGCATAGCTTCTCTGGACTTTTGTCTTTAAAAAAAATTTTTTTTTAGTCTAGTTTTCCTTTAGAGCATTATCATTTTCTTAATTTGTGGGAACTTGTTATATATGAAGAATACCAACACTCTTTCTAGGACATACATTGCCAACATTCTTCAAGTTCTTAAACTGAATTGATAGTTTTGAGTAATTTTTAAAAAGATTATATTTATGGGATCCCTGGGTGGCTCAGTTGGTTAAGCATCTGACTTTGGCTCAGGTCATGATCCTGGGGTCCTGGGATGGAGCCCTGAGTTGGGGCCCCTGCTCCGCATGGAGTCTGCTTCTCCCTCTCCCTCTGCCCCTCCCCCCTTGCTCATGCTCTCTCTCTCTCTCTCAAATAAATAAATCTTTTTTTAAAAAAGATTTACTTATTTATTTGAGAGAGACAGAGACAGAGAGTGTGAAATAAAGCAATATTCCCAGGTTGACAGAGTTTCTCTTCTTCTTCTGAATATTTAGAAGGAATAACATATAAAGAAACTAAAATGTTAGAGAAATAAGTATCAGCACCCTAAACTTTCCTCTTCATCTCTTTCATCCTCATTTATGAGTAGATAGTCTGTATAGCATGAGACTGCCATGCCCTTAAGCCACTTCTGGGCTTGGTGGTCAAAGGCTATTTCTTTCCATTGGCCTCCATTCCTTGTCTAATGTCTCTGGCAATTCTCCCCACAACTCAGTATAATAACAATCAGTGTGTAATGAAAAAAGAACCAAAAAAAAAAAAAAGAGAGAGAGAGAGCAAGAATAGGCCAGTGAAGTAACTCAGCATGAGAACTTTTCCCAGTAGATACTTCTTACACCCATTAATGACTACTAGATCTGAGTAGTCAACTCAATTCCTCTCTCTCAGAGGGTTAAAAATCAGACGTGAGACACAAACACCGACACCAGAGAAAAGCAAAAGACAAGAACCACACATGCAGCAGGAACCATGAGGTTAGAGAAGTCATAAATCAAAAGAAACCATGAAGAAGGGGAAGGACCAAGATGGTGGAGGAGTAGGAGACCTAAATTTCATCTGCTCCCAGGAATTCAGCTAGATAGTTATCAAACCATTCTGAACACCTAAAAACTCAACAGGGAATTGAAGAAAAGAATAGCAGCAATTCTATGAACAGAAAAGCAACTACTTTCTGGAAGGTAGGACATGCAGAGAAGTGAATCCGAGACGATATTTGGGAAGATAGACCGCAGGGGGTGGGGCCTCCGACGGCCACTTCTGGCAAGTGATAGAGCCATGGAGCACAAAAATCGGAACTTTTAGAAGTCCGCTCCACTGAGGGACGTCACTCCAGTGGCTAAGCGGGGGGTGGAACCCTCGCTGGGACAGTGTGGTCTCAGGACCCTTGGGGTCACAGAAAGACCAGGGGTGCCTGAGTGCAGCAGAGCTCCCAGGTACCTGAGCGGGGAAGCCGGATGCAGAGACGGAGCCGAGGTGCGGGCTCTCAGCTCGGGGTTGCCATAAACCATGATCCACGGCACAGTCGGGCCACTGCTCCTCCAGCAGGGACCCAACAAGCAGCAGATCTGGGAAGACTCCCCTTCCTCCCCCGGGAGGAGCAGCGTGGGAGCGCACCGCAGGAATCTGCTAGGTTTGGAGACTCCAAATGGGGTCGTGTGCCAGAGATAGAAACACTTGGTCACAGGCCAGGTGAGCACGGAGTGCGGCAGGAGACTGGGGAGATGGGAGTGATGGACTGCTTTTCTCTGGGGGCTTACTGAGGAGTGGGGCCCCTGAGGTCTCGGCTCCTTGGGGGTGGAGATTGGGAGGCTGCCATTTTCACTCTTGTCCTCCAAAGCTGTACGGAAAGCTTTCAGGGAACAAAAGCTTCCAAGAGCAAACCCAAGCAAATTATGTAGCCAGGCCCCGGAAAGGCTGGGGCAATTCTGCCTCCAGCAAAGACATTTGAGAACCACTGTGACAGGCCCCTCCCCCAGAAGATCACCAAGAACAGCCAGTCAAGACCAAGTTTACCGATCAATGAGAAAGGCAAAACCCCAGCACCAGGAGAATACAACATATAGAATTCATGGCTTTTTCCCCATGATACATTAGTCTTTCAAAGTTAATATTTTAAATTTTCTTTATTTTTTTCTTTTTCTATTTTTTTAAATTTTTCTTCTTTCCTTTTTCAACCATAATATTATTTTATCAATTCCCTTTTTAAAATATTTTTTAATTTTCACTTTTACAGTCATATTCCATCCCATTGTATTTAACCTTTATATATATATATATATATATATATATAAAGTTTTTCTTTCCTTAAAATTTTGGGATACAGTTTCTTCTAACAGACCAAAATATTCTCTCTCTTTTTTTTCTCAACCAACTTCTTATCAATTCTTTTTTTAAAATCTTTTTTAATTTTCATCTTTACAGTCATATTCCCTTCATCGTATTTACCCTTATTTTTGTATATATATAAGTTTTTCTTTCTTTAAAATTTTGGGAGGTAGTTTCTTCTAACAGACAAAAATATACACAAAATCTACTGTGTGGCTCTGTTCTATTCACCAGCCTGATCATATTCCTTTTTTTCCCCCCTTCCTTCCCGCGAACCCCCCCCCCCCCATTTCAGGTCTCTTCTGATTTGTTTAGTGTATATTTTTCTGGGGTTGTTTTTACCCTTTTAGCATTTTGTTCTCTCATTCATCTATTCTTCTCTGGACAAAATAACAAAACATAAAACTCACCTCAAAAAAGAGAACAAGAGGCAGTACCGACTGCCAGGGACCTAAACAATACGGGCATTAGTAAGATGTCAGAACCAGAGTTCAGAGTGACAATTATAAAACTACTAGCTGGGCTTGAAAAAAGCATAGAAGATACTAGAGAATCCCTTTCTGGAGAAATAAAAGAACTAAAATCTAACCAAGTTGAAATAAAAAAAGCAATAAATGAGGTGCAATAAAAAAATGGAGGGTCTTGATGGGTATTAAAGAGGGCACGTTCTGCATGGAGCACTGGGTGTTATGCACAAACAATGAATCATGGAACACTACATCAAAAACTAATGATGTAATGTATGGTGATTAACATAACAATAAAAAATAAAAAAACATTTTACAAGCTAGAAAAAAAATGGAGGGTCTAACTGCTAGGATAAATGAGGCAGAAGAGAGAATTAGTGATATAGAAGACCAAATGATGGAGAATAAAGAAGCTGAGAAAAAGAGAGATAAACAACTACTGGATCATGAGGGGACAATTCAAGAGATAAGTGATACCATAAGACAAAACAATATTAGAATAATTGGGATTCCAGAAGAAGAGGAAAGAGAGAGAGGGGCAGAAGATATATTGGAGCAAATTATAGTGGAGAACTTCCCTAATTTGAGGAAGGAAACAGGCATCAAAATCCAGGAGGCACAGAGAACCCCCCTCAAAATCAATAAAAATAGGACAACACCCTGACATCTAATAGTAAAACTTACAAGTCTCAGAGACAAAGAGAAAATCCTGAAAGCAGCTCAGGACAAGAGGTCTGTAACCTACAACAGTAGAAACATTAGATTGGCAGCAGACCTATCCACAGAGACCTGGCAGGCCAAAAAGGACTGGCATGATATATTCAGGGCACTAAACGAAAAATATGCAGCCAAGAATACTATATCCAGCTAGGCTGTCATTGAAAATAGAAGGAGAGATAAAAACTTCTAGGACAAACAAAAACTAAAAGAATTTGTGAACACCAAACCAACCCTACAAGAAATATACAAAGGGGTCCTCTAAGTAAAGAGAGAGCCTAAAAGTAACATAGACCAGAAAGGAACAGAGACAATTTGCAATAACAGTCACCTGATAGGCAATACAATGGCACTAAATTCATATCTTTCAATAGTTACCATGAATGTAAATGGTCTAAATGCCCCAATCAAAAGACACAGGGTATCAGATTGGATAAAAAACAAGACCCATCGATATGCTGTCTGCAAGAGACTCATTTTAGACCCAAAGACACATGCAAAACCATTTACTATGCTAATGGACATCAAAAGAAAGCTAGGGTGGCAATCCTTATATCAGACAAATTAGATTTTAAACCAAAGACTGTAATAAGAAATGAGGAAGGACACTACATCATACTTAAAGGGTCTATCCAACAAGAAGATCTAACAATTTTAAATATCTATGCCCCTAACAAGGGAGCAGCCAATTATATAAGCCAATTAATAACAAAATGAAAGAAACAAATCGAGAATAATACAATAAAAGTAGGGGACTTTAACACCCCCCTCACTGAAATGGACAGATCATCTAAGCAAAAGATCAACAAGGAAATAAAGGCTTTTAATGACACACTGGACCAGATGGACCTCACAGAAATATTCAGAACATTCCATCCTAAAGTAACAGAATACACATTCTTCTCTAGTGCACATGGAACATTCTCCAGAGTAGATCACATCCTGGGTCACAAATCAGGTCTCAACCAGTACCAAAAGACTGGGATCATTCCCTGCATATTTTTGGACAAATGATGCTTTGAAACTAGAACTCAATCACAAGAGGAAAGTTGAAAATAACTCAAATACATGGAGGCTAAAGAGCATCTTACTAAAGAATGAATAGGTCAACCAGGAAATTAAAGAAGAATTAAAAAAATTCATGGAAACCAATGAAAATGAAAACACAACTGTTCAAAATCTTGGGATACAGCAAACGCAGTCCTAAGAGGAAAGTATATAGCAATACAAGCCTTTCTCAAGAAACAAGAAAGGTCTCAAATATACAACCTAACCCTACACCTAAAGGAGCTGGAGAAAGAACAGCAAATAAAGCCTAAACCCAGCAGGAGAAGAGAAATAATAAAGATCAGAGCAGAAATCAATGAACTAGAAACCAAAATAACAGTAGAACAGATCGACAAAACTAGGAGCTGGTTCTTTGAAAGAATTAATAAGATTGATAAACCCCTGGCCAGACTTATGAAAAAGAAAAGAGAAACGACCCAAATAAATAAAATCATGAATGAAAGAGGAGAGATCACAACCAACACCAAAGAAATACAAACAATTATAAGAACATATTATGAGCGACTATATGCCAGCAAATTAGACAATCTGGAAGAAATGGATGCATTCCTAGAGATGTATCAACTACCAAAACTGAACCAGGAAGAAATAGAAAACCTGAACAGACCTATAACCACTAAGGAAATTGAAGCAGTAATCAAAAATCTCCCAACAAACAAGAGCCCAGGGCCAGATGGCTTCCCAGGGGAATTCTACCAAACATTTCAAGAAGAATGAATACCTATTCTTCTGAAACTGTTCCAAAAAATAGAAATGGAAGGAAAACTTCCAAACTCATTTTATGAGGCCAGCATTACCTTGATCCCAAAACCAGACAAAGACCCCATCAAAAAGGAGAATTACAGACCAATATCCTTGATGAACATGGATGCAAAAATTCTCACCAAAATACTAGCCAATAGGATCCAACAGTACATTAAGAGGATTATTCACCACGACCAAGTGGGATTTATCCCTGGGCTGCAAGGTTGGTTCAACATCCACAAATCAATCAATGTGATACAATACATTAATAAAAGAAAGAACAAGAACTATACGATTTTCTCAATAGATGCAGAAAAAGCATTTGACAAAGTACAGCATCCTTTCTTGATCAAAACTCTTCAGAGTCTAGGGAAAGAGGATACATACCTCAATATCATAAAAGCCATCTATGAAAAACCCACAGCAAATATCATTCTCAATGGGGAAAAACTGAGAGCTTTCCCCCTAAGGTCAGGAACACGGCAGGGATGTCCACCCTCACCACTGCTATTCAACATAGTACTAGAAGTCCTAGACTCAGCAATCAGACAACAAAAAGAAATAAAAGGCATCCGAATCAGCAAAGAAGAAGTCAAACTCTCACTCTTTGCCAATGATATGATACTTTATGTGGAAAACCCAAAAGACTCCACCCCAAAACTGCTAGAACTCATACAGGAATTCAGTAAAGTGGCAGGATATAAAATCAATGCACAGAAATCAGTGGCATTTCTAGACAGACACCATCAACAAGACAGAAGAAAGAGAAATTAAGGAGTCGATCCCATTTACAATTGCACCCAAAACCATAAGATACCTAGGAATAAATCTAACCAAAGGGGCAAAGAATCTGTACTCAGAAAACTATAAAATACTCAGGAAAGAAATTGAGGAAGACACAAAGAAATGGAAAAACATTCCATGCTCATGTTGGAAGAACAAATATTGTGAAAATGTCTATGCTACCTAGAATAATGTACACATTTAATGTGATCCCTATCAAAATACCATCAACTTTTTTCAAAGAAATGGAACAAATAATCCTAAAATTTGTATGGAACCAGAAAAGACTCCGAATAGCCAGAGGGATGTTGAAAAAGAAAAGCAAAGCTGGCGGCATCACAATTCCGGACTTCAGCTCTATTACAAAGCTGTCATCATCAAGACAGTATGGTACTGGCACAAAAACAGACACACAGATCAATGGAACAGAATAGAGAGCCCAGAAATGGACCCTCAACTCTATGGTCAACTAATCTTCGACAAAGCAGGAAAGAATGACCAATGGAAAAAAAGACAGTCTCTTCAACAAATGGTGTTGGGAAAATTGGACAGCCACATGCAGAAGAATGAAACTGAACCATTTCCTTACACCACACACAAAAATAGACTCAAAATGGATGAAAGACCTAAATGTGAGACAGGAATCCATCAAAATCCTTGAGGAGAACACAGGCAACAACTTCTTTGACCTCAACCACAACTTCTTCTCAGAAACATTATCAAAGGCAAGGGAAACAAGGGCAAAAATGAACTATTGGGACTTCATCAAGATAAAAAGCTTTTGCACAGCAAGGGAAACAGTCAACAAATCCAAAAGACAACCAACAGAATGGGAGAAGATATTTGCAAATGACATATCAGATAAAAGGCTAGTATCCAAAATCTTTAAAGAATTTATCAAACTCAACACCCAAAGAACAAATAATCCAATCAAGAAATGGGCAGAAGACATGAACAGACATTTCTGCAAAGAAGACATCCAAATGGCCAACAGACACATGAAAAAGTGCTCCATGTCACTCGGCATCAGGGAAATACAAATCAAAACCTCAATGAGATACCACCTCACACCAGTCAGAATGGCTAAAATTAACAAGTCAGGAAACGACAGATGTTGGCGAGGATGCGGAGAAAGGGGAACCCTCCTACACTGTTGGTGGGAATGCAAGCTGGTGCAGCCACTCTGGAAAACAGTATGGAGGTTCCTCAAAAAGTTGAAAATAGAGCTACTCTACGACCCAGTAATTGCACAACTGGGTATTTACCCCAAAAATACAAATGTAGTGATCTGAAGGGGCACATGCACCCCAATGTTTATAGCAGCAATGTCCATGATAGCCAAACTATGGAAAGAGCCTAGATGTCCATCAACAGATGAATGGATAAAGAAGATGTGGTATACACACACACACACACACACACACACACACACACACACACACACACACTGGAATATTATGCAGCCATCAAAGAAAACATGAAATCTTGCCATTTGCAATGATGTGGATGGAACTAGAAGGTATTATGCTAAGTGAAATAAGTCAATCAGAGAAAGACAATTATCATATGATCTCACTAATATGAGGAATTTGAGAAACAAGACAGAGGATCATAGGGGAAGGGAGAGAAAAATGAAACAAGACAAAACCAGAGAGGGAGACAAACCATAAGAGACTCTTAATCTCAGGAAATAAACTGAGGGTTGCTGGAGTGGAGGGGGGTGGGAGGGCTGGGGTGGCTGAGGGATGGACAGTGGGGAGGGTATGTGCTATGGTGAGCGCTGTGAATTGTGTAAGACCTGTACCCCTGAAACAAATAATACATTATATGTTAATAGAAAGAAAGAAAGAAAGAAAGAAAGACAGACAGACAGAAAGCATGAAGTAAGTAGGTGAGTAAAAAGGACAGAAATGATAGAAGAAAGAAAAATGTAATACCGTACAGTAGAATAGAAAGAGAGAGAGAAACACAGTAACAAGTAGAGCAGAATAGATAAAGTATGACAAAGATGTCCTCTGAGATGACAAGAGCTCTTCTTTTCCCTGGACTGGAGGAGTGAGCTTATGCATCTTCGGAGTCTGACTTTCCATCTATAGAATATGGTCTCATGTTCCCTGCTTTTCAGATATCCTTTGCAATACACCACTAATATTGAGATATCCTAAGCTATTTCTCCATCCTTGTAACTTGTTAAGATCCTAACTAAAAGAATTTCCTGACATCATTGCAGTTGGTGCCATCCTAATGTCACAGTACATTTTCCAAGAATTATAGGAGCCTGTTGAGCATCTCTGTTCCATAGGCATACTTTCCCTCCCACTGAATGTGCCAAATAATTGATGACTTCTTTACTCCAGAACTGTTAACGTTCCCTGCAATCATCAGCATAAATACTTTATTAATAATTTGTATTTATAGAACATCTGCCTCCCAAAGAGCTCAGAGCTGTTTACAAACATCATCTCATTAATCCTGATAGCAATCCCTTTTTTTTTTACAAGGTAGAAATGTGTAACAGCTAATGGATACTGTCATCTCCATTTGACTCACGGGAAAACTGAAATCCAGAGAAGAGTTACCTTTTCAAGTTCAACCAGAAATCTGAGAAATAGCACAAAAATATAATCTAGAACTTCTGCCTTCTTATACTTCATGTTCTCCCCTAAAAACCTCTCATTTCAGGTCACACACATATTCACTGGAATGCACGAGTATACATTTTTAAATACAGCTTCCTCTATTAAGGGGGGAAAAAAAGGTCCCATAAACTCAAGTATAAAGATTTAGTGGACTTTGACTTGACTTTTCAAGAGGTTATCACTACAGTTAGAGTCATGAAGAATGATTAAATTCTAGAACTTAGACAGCATTTTTTACCAGCATTTTCAAGCTAGTAAAAAAGTTTCTGCTTGGCATCTGAATGTGCTTTCCTCCCATACTGGAAATAGAACAAACAACTTTAGGACGGCAAAAGTGAAAATAATAAAGCTTTTTGGGAAGGATGCAAGAGATGGCACCTCAAAAACATTATTGATATTGAATATTGAATAACTGCCACATGCTAGGTATATCCATGCATTATGTCATTGCAACTGTATGAGGTTGACATTTTATTTTACAGGTAAGGAAACTGAGGATCAATAGAGTAAAATAAATGGGGAAGCTGAACTTTAACCCCATTGTCTCTTACCTGTGCTTTTAGCTAACACCATCCAACTACTACACATAATGGTAATCATTCCTGCTGCCACTTTTATTGTTTTGAATAATATAATCCTAGAATCAGAGAGCCAGCCAGCTACAGCATGGTACAGCCACCAAAGTTTATGTTTTATGTCAGTTACAGAAAAATTGAAGGAAGGTTATTAAATAATAGTTGGGTTTTTTGTTTTGTTTTGCTTTGTTTTGAGTGGGGTGGGAGGCACAAGCAGAGGGAGAGAGGGAATCTTAAGCAGGCTCCACACCCAGCACGGAGCTTGATCTCATGACCCTGAGATCACGACCTGAGCGGAAACCAAGAGTTTGGTTCGGATGCTCAATTGACTGAGCCACCCAGGCACCCCTTAACAATAATTTTTGATGTTGGAAATCCTTCAACATGGTTTACAACCTAGACCCTGAAATACAATTTAGTTGCCTAAAAAAGCCCATTATCAAGACAACTCTACAGAAAGATGGTATGGTTAGTAAAATCAGGAAAAAATGGAAATTTTTTCAAACTGATTACTTACCACTAATGGAGTAGAACTGCCTCCAAAGTTTCCTGTGACCACACAGATCCATAGGAAAATTCCACTGGACACCTAGAACATATTAATAGAGTGCATCTGTACATATCTATAATAATTTTTCCCATTCAACAAGCTATCCACAACTCAGGTAAAGAAAGCAAATTAGCTCTTCCTCTGCTTTTTCCTTCTATTCAGCCTTCATCAGATTGGGCAATGCCCACCCACATTGCTGAGGGCGATCTTTACTCTCAGTCTACCAATTCAAATGCTCATCTCTTTCAGAAACACCCTCCCAGATATACCCAGAAATACTATTTTCCCACCAATCTGGGCATGCCTTTTCCCAGTCAAGTTGACACATCAAATTAACCACATTTAATTTTTTGAAGAAGCACCAAACTGTTTTTCACCGCAGTTATACCATTTCACATTTCTGCCAACAATACGCAAGGGTTCCGACTTCTCCACATCCTCACCAATATTTTCAGTTTTGTTTTTGACACTTATCTATATCAACACAGGTAGATCTAATTCACTCATTTTGCCTACTGTCCACCATTTCTTTCTAGGAATATACCATAATTCATTATCCATCACGTAAGGAAAACACTTAGGTTGTTCCCTCTCTGGTTGTTATTATAATCAATACCACCTTGAGCATTTCTAGTATCTCTGTGTTCACAGATATGAGAGTTTCTCTGGGCTACATATCTAGGAGTGGAATTTCTGAATCACAGGCACGAATAATTGAAAACCTTAATTTTAAACTGCCCAAATTTTCATCAAAGAGAATTTACACTCCCACCAGCAGAATATGAGGGTTCCTGTTACTCCACACCCTTGAAAATAATTGCTATTCTCATAATCTACGTTGCATTTCCCAGCATTTAGATAGAACAGGAAGGATTTCTCCATCTGATCTGTCTGCAAATTTACAGGTTTTCTGTTTGTGCTTTTTTGTTTTCTTTTTCTCTTTTCTCTGCCCCACCTATAACCTATACCTGAAGATTCCCCCTTTCCTCTTTTGACACCAACTTTACTATGACACCAATCTAGGATTTTTTCCCCACTTGAGAAACTATCAGAAGCTCAGCCAATCATCTCCCTTTTTATAGGAATTATAAAGTGAAATGACTTAAAGATCTTCTGGAATTTTCCAGGTAGTGAAATAACATCCATTCTGATGTTTCCATCAGAATCAGAATCAGCCTCTAAGTCATGTTGGGGGCATGAACCCATGGGCTATGGAAGCAGAAAAAGAGTGCCCAGGTATGACTGGAAACATGACTTGCCTATACATCCAGAAGTGGGGCTGGGGTGAGGCACACAAGGCACCCAGGAACAAAATGCAAGGGACACAAAAAACTCAGTGATCAAAAAAACAATATATTAACAAAACACTTAAGGGAAATTAATGTAAAAAATCCACGATAAACAAAATATCAAAATTATAAATACAGGACCAGTATTAGGATCACATCAATATTGACTATAACCTTTTCAGTTTTAATCTAATAAACTCGATCTTCATATTAAGAGTGCTTTTGACATTTTTTAACAAGAATCAATTAAGGAAAAATAAAATTCACACGCATGCCTCCTTTTAAAAATTCAAAATGAAATAGCTTGATAAAGCCGCTTGAATATATGACTGCCAAGGAGAAAATGAGAGCAGATTTTTCGCCAATAAAATAGGATACATTTGGAGATTAGCATCACAGAAGCAGTCTTCTCATTCATCAACTTGAAATTAACATTGACAGCCATTTGTAAAACTTGGTGAACTGTATGGATTACTCATCAGTATCCTATTAAGATTATGATCATAATGGAGAGTTTCGGCAGTCAAGCAAAAGGTAGGCCAATACCATCCAACAGAGGTATATCAGTTTGATAGGACTGCCATAGCAAAATGCCACAGACTGGGGGGCTTAAACAATAGAAATTTATTTTCTCACAGTTCAAAAGGCTAGAAGTACAAGATCAAAGTGCCCGTAGGGTTGGTTTCCTGTGAGCCCCCACCCACTGGGGTTGCAGACGGTCACCCTCTTGCTAACTCTTTACATGGTCTTTCCTCTACGTGGGCACATCTTTAGTCTCTCTGTGTGTGTCCAAATTTCCCCTTCTTAGAAGGACCCCAGTCATACTGGATTAGTCTTATAAGGACACCCTAAGAGCCTCAGTTTAACTGAATCACCTCTTCAAAGGACCTGTCTCCAAATATCCTCACATTGTGAGTTACTGGGGGTTAAGACTTCAACGTATGAATGGTGGGAGAGGCACAGTTCAGCCTATAACACAGGGAAGACAAGACATTTACAATTCGTCTAAAGTAGAAATTTCCTCAATTGTTCAACCTATGAAGACAGCACTAACAAAGCAACATGCTCTGGCTCAAAATGAACACATGTAAGCCATGAAACCTACAAAGTCCTTTGGAGCTACCACTGTGATCTTATCCAGTTCCTTGAGGAACCTATGAACCCTACCAAATAGCCTCAAGGAGTAGGACAGGATCATCCAGGACAAATTCATACAAATCCAACCAGTCTACCAAATGGTACAGGATTCCCTACAACATCACAACTCTGCTGCAAATGAGGGGTTCAGCAGGACACCCTGGGGCTGGAATGAAGTCATCCCAGCAAACTTAGAACCAAAGTTTGCTGTAACGCAGCCCATTTGGAAATGGCTGCACGAATCCAATACTTAACAGTTCACCTTTGTCTTTCTACATGAAAAGTCCCCTTTTGAGTAAAAGTTGCATACTTTTTGTGAATCTAAGAGGGAGCATCAAAAAGACTGGTGGGCCTTTCATCCAGCCAACAGACTTAGCACCCGGAAGAGCTCGTATATCTTATTTAAACAGCAACGCCTGAGGGAAACGAAACAAAACAAAAGCAATATTGAAATTGCTTCCCAAGTTCCCCAGATGTCACAGAACAAGTAGTCATTTGAACATTCTTATTCCTGTTATCTTCTTGAAAGAGCTATATAATCTTCATATTCTTGAGCCACCACACTCTGAAAATAAGGAGTCATCAGGGGTAATGATGAAATGTGTGGGCGGACTGCTCATTTGTAAACTTCTTAAATGCCTCGGAAGAAAAGGATTCTATAAATCTGAAATAACAGTTATAACAGCTCCCTTTAAATGGTGATAGGTTTCAGAAAGGCAGTCACAGAAGGTGAGTGATGACAAAAGCCATTGTCCACTGCTATGTTTGCCTCCTGTAAGGTACTGGAATCCGGAAGTTCTCTGTGATGGGGTTTGAATTTAGACTTTGTTTGCGGGAGGAGGATGGTGATTGATTGTTGTTTCTAAAATAATGATATTTCTCCTTTGTGTAGTGGCTGGCATCTTAATAAACGTGAGCATGGCTTAACAGTCAGGCTGCAAATCTGTTCTAATGTCAGCATCTGGGGGAATCTGAGTTACAGAAAACTGCTTTTCTGATTACCGTTCCTGCTTAATGCTCGGAAAAAAAGAAAAAAAAAAAAAACCCACAACAACAACCCCGGAATAATACTCTCTACTCATCTCACCTACTTGTTAATCTGGAGTCAGTTAAAGGAAGCATATTGTGGAAAGCATATTGTAATGGGTGAATAGCTGTTTTTAAAAAAAAGAATCAGGGAGAAGAAAAGGCATGACATTAAACAGTACAAATGATCCAGGCTTTTGCTCTACCAAACCTCGGGGCAATGTCTTTTCAATGTCATTCTTTAGAAAAAGTCTTTGAGACCATGCGTGTCTTTTTAAACAAGGCAGGCCAAGGGGGAGAAAAGAAAAAGAAAAGAAACAAAAAAGGAAAAAAAAAAAGGGACGGGAAGAAAAAAAAAATGGGGTTAAAAAAAAAGCTTTTATTTTAAAAGCAAACAGCTAAGTGATTTGCTGCACACTTGCCATGAATAATAACGAGCAGATTTGTGGTGTGTTCCTCTTTTTAATTAGCACGTTACCTTCTGCAGAAGCACCCTGTCTTATTACAGAGCTCCTAGAGAGCCCCACTTGAAGCGCTGCACAAAACAAGATGGGCAAAGAAGCCCCAGTGAGTAGACTTGGAGTCGATTTAGAAAAGGGCCCCTTATTTTTTCTCCCCACCTCCGCGGTTTTTTGCTTTTTTGGTTTTTTGGGGTTTTTTGTTTTGTTTTTTTTCCTCTTGAGATGCAACGTCTAAAAGAAACCTGGCTAGGCTTTTCCATTTGTTTTGCATAGAAATCACCCTAGATATGCATGAAGCTGTCCTCATTTGCTCATCTCTGAATTATTTCTTTGCTGTTCCAAGTACAGAACTACACCAATTCTGATCTGTGCAAGGTCAGAGATGGACCCCATGCTATCAAGATCAGAGGTGGGACAGAGCCCGCCATACAATCTTCACTCAAGAAAACAGTGTTAAAATGTTAACACAGGCACTTCAACACCCAAACAACAACAGAGCTTGTGAAAGCCATGCTTTGGGAGTCCTGATATTTGGAAAAGACTTAGTGGTCTAAAGTTAAGCGTCCAGGTAGCAGGGCAAGAAAGTAATGTGGCTGACTTGGGACAACTTTATCATCTTTTGCAAGGGGATCTTCAAATGCAAAAAAAAAAAAAAAAAAAGGCACTTGGGAAAATGAAAACCGATCTTACAAATCATACTTCTGTCTGTAATTAAAAACCATTAGCAACATCCCTGTCAGCAAGCCCTAAAGTGCAAGTCAAGATATCAGCCAGCTCCCGTGTAGCTCTGATTTCGTTTGCACGCACACATACCCAGTGCAGAATGTTAATTTGTTTTCCATCACCAGGAATGTTGAGCATGCTGACACAGCTAGGTGAGGCAATCTAAAATTGTTCCAGGATTTGATTTTCATGTGAATGCAGCCTACAGCCGCATTTGATAGTACACCGCATTGATATGACACCTTTTCTACAAGGTCTTTGGTGGAATACATCTGCTGAACAGAACTGAAACAAAATATGTGCCTTGACTCAAACTTGTGCAGAGAGCTATCAAAGTGGAAACTTGCTCAAACCCATTTGCATAATATGCAGATGCAAATCTAATGAGAAAGGTATATTGACAGCCTGCCTTGTTATCTGGCAAAGCTGTGCATAACAGTATGTGGTACCTAGACATAATCTCCCGTAATGTTATTTTGCAATGTAAATGTTTTTTCCCCCACCAAAAGAAGACACACGTCAATAAGTGCCAGGCATCGATAACCGACATTCGAGATAAAATAAACCGCACCAACCCATTCGGACAGAATCTGCCCAGTTTATTTCGGGACACGGGTCTTCACGTTGGGGGCTAGTTCTTGGTCGAAGAAGAGGGAAGAGCGGTAGCCCGAAACGCACACTGACGCCTCATTTACACTTGTGTTCCAATGGCTGCTTTCTCAGTCCTGGTGCCAGTTCCGAGTATATTTCAAGGAACGTTACTGAGAACAAAATCGAAGGCCATCAATATTAATGATCTGAACCAGGAAGATAGCTTTTAGTGTGCAAATTAATTACCCTAATCACAGGGTTTTTTGTATCCATTTTAATGAAATAACTATTTATTTCATTGAATCCTGCGCTTTTCTTTTGCAAATAAGGCACATTTACATGATAAATACATGAAATTTAAAAGGATGACTAAATTAAATTGGGGAAAAAAGACCTTTTTAAATACAATTTTCTTAGGAAAAACAGCTAGATTAATGGGTTGGTTAGCTGACTGGCATCTGTGATTAAATCTTTTTTAATGTACGTCAAATAGAATTTAATGGACCTTGAGAAATGTCTACACAGTCAGTAATATTCAGGGACCGGGGGAGATTCCAGTTGTCTCCTGTCATTTGTTGGTGAACTCCTGAAGCCTTGGCCTTGGGATTCTGCTTGACACATGGAATTCACACTTCCAGTCTCTGCTTTATCAAGGGGGTTTTTCTTCTTTGCCCTTGTATTCTCTTCTTTAGAGGAGGGGGTCTTTAACAATGTAACCAACACATTCACTTAACAGAAGTGTGGGCCAAAAAGTAACCATACCATCAATGAAGGCATTAAAGGAGTTGAAATATGTCTCCTATTTAATCATCTAATTCACATTTGTTTCAAACTGAG
>NW_022589735.1:14461241-14468546 GCF_004348235.1 Phoca vitulina | reverse complement strand
TGAATCTTTGAGAGTCTATGGGTTTTGAAAACTTTATTTATTGTGGGTAAGCTTTGAAGGGCTGCACATTCAACAGAAGAGAGATTTGAAACGCGCTCTGGCTCGTTTTTTTTTTTTTTTTTTTTTAACAGACCCGAAGAACAGAGCATCTTTCTCTGCTAGCTTGCCCCCCCTCCCCCCGTTGTGCCACCAGAGATGTCTCCCTCTGCCTTTGATTGGGAATGATCAATTGCAGCTGTGGCAGCCGGGCAGGCGGCCCCAGGCACCAAGAACAGGAGCCCTCCCCACCCCTCATTACGATTTACATTTCAATGGCTGCCACCATTTTAAAGATAATTATAACCTTTTGAGATTAATAATTTTCTGTGGCTTCTCTAATATTGTCACAACGTAAATATTAATTTAGCTGGTTTAAAGGAAACATCTCTCTCTCTTTCTCTCTCTCTCTCCCCCCTCGCCCCCCACCTCCCCTCACTCCCTGGGAGAATGCAGAACAAAGGCTCCCAACCCAAATCTGTCTGGGGGCAGGATGGAGTTGGGAAGGTAGGATGCTGAATCAACAGATAGGATTCAATACCCTGATCCCGACCCGGCCTCCATCTCAGATCTTGCAGTAAAGCAAACATGGCAGGCAGACGGCGCAAGCAAAAAAGACAATGAAGCTCCTTTCTGCGTTGGTAAGATGTCTAAAGCCGTCATTTTTAAAAAGTAAATTGTTTTCAGTTTGATCTAACCCAGGAAGTCGACCTGCAAAAGCCGGCAGATGGGATTCACGTTTCCTCAGTCATATTCCAAGTGTGGAGGGAGATCTCACAACGATGAAGCTGTCTTGATGAACTCAATAGTCTTGAAGAGAACAAGGGAAATTGCCCACAAAAGATATCAAAACTATAAAGAGGCTTATATTTCACTGTTACTGCAAACTTCCTTTCTGCTTATTATCATTCCAACACTTTATTTCCCACCAGCTGATGCAGCTGGGAAAAACATCACATTGCACAAACAGATGTCGACTCACTTAGATTGCCTGACCATGCTCCGTGGACCGTGATCTATTTTTTGCTGCCCCACAAGTATCGAGCATGTTGTAGGCATGAGGACATGACTTTTTTTTTTTCTTTTTACATTCATTAGATTGCTACAAGTATTCTCTTTAGGGCCAATTGCCTTCTATCGCTCAGCATCATTCAAACAATTTAAATCAGCCAAAGAAAACCAAGGAACATGTTTCTCATATCCAGTGATAAATAAGAGGAATCACATATATTAAGAAAATGGATAATGGTGCCGGTCAGATGTTGCGAGCAGGTCATTCGGCTGCTCTCCTTGATAAAGTGCAGAGCTACAATAATTGCTCCGAGATCTCTTTACGGACAAGACCTTATCTCCTAGGTACCAAAGCCATGGGCTTGAGCGTTGCTTGAAAGTGACTTGGGGAATAAAAGTGCTCATGAAATATGCATGACTAACACATAGGCTGCCGAGGGAACTTAGTGTATTATGTATGACCCTTCTGTAATTGTAAGGAAATGATATTCATTTAAGTGGATGTTTATCACAGTTAAAGGTGCACCTAATGAAACAAAGGTCATAAGCCTAAAAACATAAGGTTATAACCCTTTTATTGCACCATTTCTCTCTCTGTTTGAAAAGACCTGGCCTTTATGAACAGCTGTTTTTCCTAACACCTGTGTGCTCTGTTTATGCAGCCTTAAAGAGCTCCTGTCACCCATATTTAAATGCCAAAAGGACTATTACATTAAATGCTCCTCTAATATTATATCCACACATCTGGGAAATATCAGACAGCATGCGGCAGTGTATATCAATTCGGGCTAGAGTTTTTAGCTACTGACATTTTGTTGGCTGAAGAGCATTTTTCCCCCGGCTCCTCGCTGTGGGAAATGCCTACCAGTACATTCAGATGAGAAATGGGCTTTTATTCTGAGATCAGCAGTGATGCGATCCTTCTGGAGGAGCCCTATGTCTGAGGCAAAACTGCATGAGGCCGCATTTCAGAACAGACAGACAGACAGGACTCTCAGGAATCAATCCCCCCAAACTGGAATCCGGCTCCAGTCCCCATGAGTCCTGTGACCTGGGGCAAGTGACTTCACAGCTCTGGGCTTCGGAACAAATTTTCATCTCTAAAATGAGACCCATCAAGGGTTGTGAGCTCCCAGGCTGTTATGGGGATAAATGAGTTAATATTTTAAAAGCACTTGGAATAGTTGCTGGCACGTAGTAAGTCCCGTGTATTTGTTAAACTAAGTAAAATAGACCATTTGCGTGGTTGGTTTGTTCTGCTGTTTCCTACCCCAAACTGTCATTCTCTTTTGCACCTAATTAACCTTCCTTAAGTCCATGTCCATCTTTAGGTTTCGGATGGCTGTACCACACCTCATCGGCCATGGAAGCTTCCAGCCGAAGCCAAGTGTGTATAATAACATGCCTCGGTGAGGGTAGCAGCGAGCCATTCGGTGGGGGTTCACCGGCTTATAAACAATAAGCACCTTTGGACTGTGCCGGTCTCACTGACATTAAGCTGGGAAGTTCATAGAGCACCGGGGAGCAGGTGAAAAAAAAAAAAAATTACTCTAGAAAAACATGCAGTGAAGAAAACCCCAAGAGTCTTCACGAGCTGAATCCAAATTAACAATGACTCTTCAAATTGCCTTAATGTCATTTTGTTTTGCTTCAGGTTGTGAGGCAGAAACAGGAGAGAACACAGGCATGCCACCTTATGCAAGGAAGCATATATTAACTCGAGAGACTTTTATGGATTTCATAACGCTTTCATTCATTACTTCCTTCTGATCTCAGAATGGCCACCTGGGATGGATGGGGTGGGTGGTCCTCGCCAAGCCCACAAGGCTTTCAATAGCTTGCAACTGCCTGACTCTCCCTTCCAAAATGGAACCCTCTTATGATGACCAAAGCCGCCTGATGTAAGATTAAACAGAAACTGTGAACTCACTGAGGAGGATAGGATCGTTACATAGACCACTAGAAAGGTAGTCGTAAAATAATCTGATAAATAAAATCATCAAACTTGTTTTCTTAGATTTCAGAGAAAAATCACTGTAATGTGATCACATGGAACCCAAGGGTTCTGCGGCAGGCTTGCTTGTGTTTGAACCCGGGCTCTAGTCCTTACTGTGTGAGCTAGGGGGAAGTTACTTAACCTCTCTGTACATAGGATGAGTAGGCCTCCATTTCATCGGCTAAACAGGGATAATAATAAGACCAGCCCTTAAATGTGATGTGCAGTATATGCTAGAGAATGCCCATGAGGTGTCTGGAAGATAAGTACTCTGTTACTGTAAGCTATTGTATTATTATTACCTTTAGAATGAAAACCAGCATTTGAGGAAGTTTTGGCATCATCATACCACCCCCAGGGTTTCATGCTCAGAGGAATTTGTTCACAACACCTTCGGTGGTATTTAAATACGCCCACGAATTCTGTGACATCCCTACCTTTAAAAAGTAGAACTCACTTCTCCCCTTGGCTGTGGACCACACCAGTGACTCACTTCCAAAGATTAGAATGCAGTAGAAGTGATGGTATGTGAATCCCAAGGCCAGCTCATAAAAGGCACTTCCATTCCCACCATGTTCTCTCTTGGCTTACCAGCTCTGAGGGGAAGCTGGCTGCCATGTTGTGAGGACCCTCATAACCCTATGGAGAGCAGCCTAATGGAGAGGTCATGGGACTGAGCCATCTTGGAAGGACACCCTTTAGCTCTTAGATGACTTCAGCCCTCAAGGCCTGGAGTCTTCCTAGTGGAGCAGAGAGAAGGCATCCCTTCCGTGCCCTGTCTGAATTCCCAACCCAATGGAAAGCAGAAGATAACAAATGATGATTGTGGTTTTGGGGTCATTTGTCACACAGTGATAGATAACTAATGCAACATCCTTCAATACAGAGGTGGAAGTTTCCCTTGTTACGCTGAGGACTTCTGTTGATAGAGATGGGAAGTAGGGAAAGGTTTTGAAGGAGGTCAGGCATGGACCGCAGTGCAAATTAGCAAACTTTTTTTATATCTCAGAATGTACTATTTCACTTTTATGTATCAATTAACATGGGGATCTTTTGTTCATAGTCAAATAATTCTACCCAATGTGTAGTTCTATTTCTAGGATGACCAGACACCCAGTCGGCCCGGGACAGTTCCAGTTTTCACAGTGCAATTCCCCTGTCCCAAGAAACCCCTCAGTCCTGGCCAAAATGACTGGTCCCTTACTTGTATCATAGATTAAATGATGACCAATATCTCACCTGAGCTAGTCCCACAGGCAAAGAAGGGGTTCCCCATAAAGGCTTTTGTGTGAACATATGCGTTGTTAGAGGAAAGGAGACATAGCTCCTACAGCCCCCATCTGGCCACATTACTCCACACTTCTCCCTATGACCATGTGACTTCTGAGTCCTTCTCTTGGATAAGCATGGGTGGGAAAGGAGGGTATCAGGGCTCTCAGCTCACACACCCTTCATGTGTCACGGGATCTAGAGATGCAGGGTAGACAGTGTTGATGGTTGTTAGCAGATGAGAAGGTGCCATGGGAGGGGAAAGCAGGGTTCTAGGAGAATCTCTGTAGCACTTAGCTACAACTCTATCAACTGAATATAGAAGAGAATGCTCAGAATCAGTTTTCTTCCCCTCTGCCCTTTGATGATTGTCTGCTTTGTTTTGTGATTCAGGAGATCATAAGGGTGTCATGTGTTCATTTAATAAAAACTTTTAAATCTGGAAACGATGAAAGAATGTACTACTTAAAAGTAGACCAAAGAACCAAAGACTCAGCTACAACCCCACCCAGTCTTTTTCCTGCCTTGTCAATAACCAAAATAGCACATAAGCACCTAATCTTCTCGTGGAACTGTCATGCAAGCAGGAGTGAACTCGACAGAGTATTTATTGTTCAGAGTAGATGATGCAGAGACGAGTCACACCCACATGAACAAATTTCAGCTGCTTAATTCTACAGCGGACCCATAAGAATAGATTTACTCTAAAAACATTGTTCAGATGGAAACTCACCTGGGTTGTGAATACAGATATTCATAAGCAAAGGAAGTGTTAGTAAATGTTGGCTTACATAAATGAGTCATCCAAACAATGCATCCAATGCATAAATGCATCCAAACAATGCATGCATAAATTATAAGTTGTTCTTATCCGTTTGTTAAAGCAATCTTTTTCTCTCCCTCTCTAACCTTAGAAGTAGCAATGATACTCACATGTAACAATGAGGGAGCAGTTACTGCCTGACAAGTACAGGAGAGCTAAATATATACTCATTTAATGGATACATACAACAAACCTAAAGAGGCAAATGTTACTAAGTCTCTGTTTTACGGATGAGGAAACTGAGGCCCAGAAGGGCAGAATAATGGCTGCGAGGTCACATCTCAGGTAGGTTCACCCTCCACACATGGGCTCTTTCTTTGATTAACTCAGTCTCTGATTACTCAGTTTTATTCATGCAAATCTGCCCCCCTCCCCCAAGGAGAGTTAATTAACAAGTTAAACTGCCTTCTTGAACCCTCTCTGATTGCAGGGATCCTAGACCAAGAAACAAAGATTAAGGGAGGGTGAGAAGATGAAGAAATGCAAGGAAAGTGAACCTTAAAGACACAGGACAGAATGATGGACGAATGAAGGACAAGGGAAGGAGAGGAGAAAGAAGGAGAATGAAGGAAAGGAGGGCTGGCAGGGTCGGTGTGGAGAAAATGTGGACACAAGCAAGAGTTCCAAGAGCAGGTGTCAGCACGATTTTATAACTGATGACTGATTCATGTCTAAAATAAGGTCATGATTGAAGGCTGTAGAATTTGCATCTGAAGAAAAAATTTTCCTGGTGCGCAACTTTGTCTAAGGTAGACCAAGCTTCTCCCTGCGGAGTGTGAGCCCCAGGAAACGAGGACCATTTAGAAAGTGCACAGAGCTGCAAGTAGAGGCAGAAGGCATATTCCTGAGAACATTCTACCAAAGCCATGACTTTTCAAATAAATTTTAAAGAAATGTATTGGCATTACGGTTGTTAAGATGGTGATGAAAATGAGTGCACTGGTTTTCAACCCTGGTGAAATATTAGAATCCCTCTGGTGAGCCTCTCCCTCACACTCTAGCCCCCCAGCCTAATGATGGCAGAATTCTTGAAGGTGGAAGAAGGGGGGTTGGTTGGACATTAGGATTTCTCAAAAAATCCTCTAAGATAAGTCACTCTGAGAAATTCCAGGTTAAAGAAATAGCAGGAATATTCCTAGCAAGTTACCTGTGGATACTGACAAACTGATTCTAAAGTTTACGTGGAAAGGCAAAAGACCCAGAAGAGCCAATAAAATATTGAAGGAAATGAACAAAGTTGGAGGATTGATACTACCTGATTTCAAGACTTACTGTAAAGTTACAGAAATCAAGACAGCATGGTACTGGCGAAAGAATAGACAAATACATCAGAAGAAGAGAATAAAAAACCCAGAGATAGAACCCATGTGAATACAGTTAACTGATCATTGATAAAGAAGCACAGGCAATATAATGGAGAAAAAATAATCTTTTCAAATAGATGGTAATGGGACAACTGGACATCCACATGCCAAAAAGAATGGCTCTAGACACAGACATTACACTCATCACAAAAATTAACTCAAAATGGGTCATCGACCCAAATGGAAAACACGAAATTGTACAATTCCTGGAACATAATATAGGAGAAAGCCCAGATGATGTGGGGTATGCAGGTGACTTTTTAGATACCACACCAAAGACACATTCCATGAAATAAATAATCGCTTAGCTGAATTTGATTAAAATCCAAAACTTCTGCTCTGAGCAAGACACTGTCGAGAGCATGAGAACACAAGCCACAGACGGGAAGAAAATACTGCAAAAGAAGTCGCAGGAATGTAAGATTATCAGAAGGATGGGACTACTTTATGGTGAATTACATAATAAATAAAATCAGGATCCCTCGGTGGCTCAGTCGGTTGAGCGCCTGCCTTCGGCTCAGGTCATGATTCTGGAGTCCCGGGATCGAGCCCCGCATTGGGCTCCCTGCTCTGTGGGGAGCTTGCTTCTCCCTCTCCCTCTGCTGCTCCCTCTGCTCGTGCTCTCTCGCTCTCTGACAAATAAATAAATGAAATCTTTAAAAGAATAAAATTAATTAATTAATTAAAATGTCCTCCACTCCCAAAGTTGCCTGCCTGGTGATGCAATCTGGGCAGGATGGGGCATGGATGGGTATGGCCGGGGAGGGATGGGGAGGGATGGGGAGGGATGGGGAGGGATGGGGAGG